>NC_050175.1:38990891-39013391 GCF_008315115.2 Sander lucioperca
CGTTATTACCCGAATCGCTCATTTCCTGTCTGAGGGGTTTTCCCATCACACTCTCTCTACGTGGTATCTGGACTTCTCTAACTGCCGGAAAGTACCTATTATTTCAAGTCCAGACTACTGTTATCTATGTTCTATTTGTCCCTCGTTAATTGGAAAAAGGATACACGAACATATAAAAAGGAAACGTAAAAGAAACGGTAACATAAATAACCGAAATATGTGATGTGCAAAGATGTTGATGAATGTGCAAAACGTTCAGGAGATATAGTTTGTGCAAAGAAAAGGTAAAGAGTTTAGTGCAAGGGGTTAGTTTGGGGAGTTTTTCCTTAACCAAAGCGAGGGGCTAAAGCAGTGGTTCTCAACCTTTTTGGGAACAGCGCCCCCCTATCCATAATCCAGGGTCCTTTACCTTAAATGTAGGAGCCATTTATATCCACTTTTTTGTTTAGATTAATTTAGTTAATACTTATTTTAGCCACTTGGGGGAGTATTGCATTGGGTGTGGTATGTCACTGTGAATTAGGTATATCTACAGGTGTGGCAATCAGTGAGGGCAAGGTGTGGATGGCGGGGAACACACGGTTCTTACCGTAGCCGAGTGAGTACCCACTCCACCGACAATAAGCCACAGCACTTTAGTAATCACCACTGGGTGAAGTACTATTTTATGTGAAATACCCTTTTTCCTACCTTTATGATAAACGGGAACACCACCCAAAGAGAACTAATGCCTAAGACCTAAGATCTTTTTGCTACGCGTTGAGAACACCATGCCATCCATACCGAGGCTTACAGGATAGCTTCAACATTAAATGTTCAACGGCTATGTTCATAGACTTATTAAAGATAAATTATGTTAATGTTTGATGGAGACTTTAAAGTTCACAACAAGACTGATAGATAACACTGCAGTACGGAGTTCATTTAAGATGATACTCTGACGTCCTGTTCCTGTGAAGGCAGCACGGAGCTGACAGAAACACAGAAGAGAAGAAGAGTTGCGTAACACGTCTCGTCCAACGGGGTCAGCTTCTCCTCGGAACGCGTAGCTCCTATGGCGCCATTTTTATGCTACCAAGCCATCAGCTCCCGTTAGCATCCCATTGACTGCCATTCATTTTGACGTCACTTTGACAGAGAATAACTTTACATCTGAAGAGTTTAAAGACTCTATTTGTCCATTGTTTATTTCTAAAGAAACACGACAATGTATAAAAGGCTCCATTACCTTGTACCTCACGTTATGGCTCCGTAGCAGACGTTTTTATAAAAATAGGCTAACGATTGGGTCATAACCACGAGACTTACTGTCTCATAGTAGAGGAATTACCGTATAGTACAGGAGAAGCTCTCAGGCAGTTTGGACTTCCATTAGCTGTTTAAGTTTAATTACTAATGTTAACTATCATTTTAGTGATCAATAATTAGCCTGTGTCTATGTTATCTCCTTACATATACCTACGCTCTCCGTCTCTGCTAGATTGGGAATGATTGAGATTTCTCTTGGCACAGCTACCAGAAGACTTCCAACTTTCAGACAGGTTGCTCACGTCACATCTACGTCTTCAAGCTCAGTTGGAGGCTGCTCAGTAACGCTCAGACATCACCGGGAAAGATCTTCTAATATCCTTCACTGGTCTCCGTCCAGAGACACGGGATCTGCTGGTCCATTATATATATGTCAATGGTCTCGTCCATTCACAGTGGTGTAAACTGGCAGGTTTTAATGTTGCAGACCACTCTTTTTTTCAAGTAGTTTAAAGTGCAAACTCGTATTGTTGTGAATCGTTTCACGTAGCCTTAAAAAAACGCCCCCCAAAGGCACCTCAAAGCCCCTCTTTCCACAATATTGCTTCAAGCTCCCCCCGTCATCTTCTGAACGCCTCCGCTGAGAAGCACTGGGCTAAAGGGTATGCTGCTGTACAGATTGTAAAGCCCCCTGAGGCAAATTTGGGATGTGTGATAGTGGGCTGTATAAATAAACTTGACTTGACTTCACAATCTAGAAAATTAGATGCAACCATTAGCTCTTCTGTTCTGTAATACCACCCAGCTTTGATATATAGGACTGAGACAGGATCATTCGTACCATCGCTTTGACAAGCAGTTCATTTACTGCAAGTAGAACAGAAGTAGAGCTGCTGGGTATTGGCAATGATTTCTCCAATCTATTCGATTCCTATTAACACGGGTCCCGAAACGTTTTAAATTTCAGATTTGATATCAATCAGGTTTTGGACATTTCAGTCACAATACCGGTTTATCTTGAATATGAAAGAGATTCTCAGAGAACTTCTCAGTAGGGATGGGTGTATCGATCCTGTGGTATCGATAGATTGATATACTCACGCTACTCATTTGGCATTGATTTCCTTAAAAAAATATCGATATAAACTAAAAAATAATAATTAGGGGTGTATGCATCACTTTCAGCTGTTCTAGATTACTTACTTAAATGACTATGTGCCGGGACACCCCTGTACCTGGCGGCGTATTGAGCTGGCCCATGTCACGTGACAGGAGACGAGCGAATGAGCATCAACGTGCGACACAGCCGACAGCAACACAGCCAAGGGCCTGAAAATGTGTATGTCTTGTTCGCGAGTGAGAGGACAATGGAGCGGGAGATTGGTCGGAGAATCGGTGCAGCGGGGGCGGTATTACATTAAATATATCGCACCGTTGTGACGAAAAGAGAGCTGAGCCAGAAGGCAAAGCTCTCAATCTACCGGTCAGTTTTCATTCCTACCCTCACCTATGGTCATGAAGGCTGGGTCATGACCGAAAGAACGAAATCCAGGGTGCAAGCGGCCGAAATGGGTTTCCTCAGGAGGGTGGCTGGCGTCTCGGAGCTCGGAGTAGAGCCGCTGCTCCTTCGCGTCGAAAGGAGCCAGTTGAGGTGGTTCGGGCATCTGGTAAGGATGCCCCCTGGGCGCCTCCCTAGGGAGGTGGTCCAGGCACGTCCAGCTGGGAGGAGGCCTCGGGGAAGACCCAGGACTAGGTGGAGGGACGTCCAACTGGGAGGAGGCCTCGAGGAAGACCCAGGACTAGGTGGAGGGACGTCCAGCTGGGAGGAGGCCTCGGGGGAAGACCCAGGACTAGGTGAAGGCACGTCCAGCTGGGAGGAGACCTCGGGGGAAGACCCAGGACTAGGTGGAGGGACATCCAGCTGGGAGGAGGCCTCGGGGAAGACCCAGGACTAGGTGGAGGGACATCCAGCTGGGAGGAGGCCTCGGGGAAGACCCAGGACTAGGTGGAGGGACATCCAGCTGGGAGGAGGCCTCGGGGAAGACCCAGGACTAGGTGGAGGGACGTCCAGCTGGGAGAAGGCCTCGAGGAAGACCCAGGACTAGGTGGAGGGACGTCCAGCTGGGAGGAGGCCTCAGGGAAGACCCAGGACTAGGTGGAGGGACATCCAGCTGGGAGGAGGCCTCGGGGGAAGACCCAAGACTAGGTGAAGGCACGTCCAGCTGGGAGGAGACCTCGGGGGAAGACCCAGGACTAGGTGGAGGGACGTCCAGCTGGGAGGAGGCCTCAGGGAAGACCCAGGACTAGGTGGAGGGACATCCAGCTGGGAGGAGGCCTCGGGGAAGACCCAGGACTAGGTGGAGGGACGTCCAGCTGGGAGGAGGCATCGAGGAAGACCCAGGACTAGGTGGAGGGACGTCCAGCTGGGAGGAGGCCTCAGGGAAGACCCAGGACTAGGTGGAGGGACGTCCAGCTGGGAGGAGGCCTCGGGGAAGACCCAGGACTAGATGGAGGGATTATATCTCCAACCTGGCCAAGAAAAAGTATCGGTATCGTACCGAATCCTAAAAGTGTGGTATCGCCCATCTCTACTTCTCAGAGCTGTAGATTGTTCAAGCAAGAAGCAACCCTCACAATGTTTTTTAACCTTCGTGTTGGCTTCCTGCCGACCATGCACTTGTTGATAATATGGTCAAAATAGAAAATCACGACTTCTCCAATGCTTTTTTTCGATGATTATGACACTTTTTCGGACACTTAAACACGCTACTAACACCAACTTATTACCACTAGTGTTACTTATTTTTGGAATTCATGGTCAAAAAACTTTGTTTATCGGAAATGATATCAAATGTTTGAGTCAAAAAAGCAGAAATTATGAATTATTTTGACAAATATTAGAGGAATGTATGTTGACGGATAATCAAAGACTCGTGTATGTCAAAGTTTTGTCAGAATACTGTTCAATCTTTTTCAAATGCTATAAAATTGAATAAAACACTCAAAATTCAATGAAAGTAGTGATCATTAATTGTGAGGAGCATTGTAGGGAACCATCCATGTTATTTTTGGGTAATTTGGTTAAAAAGAAACCCATATTTCTGATATAGACATTAGGTCAAATGTGACCCATGGACAACAGGACCATGCACCAGGTTCATGTTTACTACATTAAGAATTGACCCCCAAAAAGTTAGTTTGAAGTACTTTTTACTTAAACATCCATGGTGAAAAGGCATAGGCTATATCCTGAAAGATCAATTTCAGGATTGTATATAAGTGATGCCAGTTCACTCAAACAAAGATTGATTTTTTTAATTGGAGAATCGTTTTTTTAACCCAGCCCTACATAACATTTTTATTTCTTTAATATTTTAACTCTTGTGTTGTCTTCCCGGGTCAAAACTGACTTTTATAAAGCATAATGTATACATCTTCTAAGACAACATCATTCCAACTTATCACCGCTAGTTTTACACTTATGTTTGTAATTCATGTTCAATAAACCTCATTTATATTGAATTATACCTAATTTTGAGTTAAAAAATCCAGAAATTATGAATTACTTCAGCTTATAATTAAGATCAGAGGAACATATGTTGATGCATAATTACAGAAGTTTCCTGTATGGAACTATCCGTGTTGTTTTTGGGCAATTTGGTTGAAAGAAACCCATATTTTTGATACAGAAACTTTGAAAACTGGTCAAATTTGACAACACGAGGACAACACGAGGGTTATAACCATAACCTTTGGTTTAGGAGATGGAGTGCTTAAACTCACCATTGGCATTTTTGCCACATATCAGATGCTCGTAGACCTGCAGCAGCCCCCACAGCTCGGCATCGTTGTTGACGGCTCCCTCCAGCAGCTCCGCGGTCACCGGGCCGCAGGTGACCCCGCCGCCCGGTTCCCCTTCCTCCTCCGCGCCCAGCGTCGCCGCATGCAGCGCCCGTCCGACCACCTCCTCAATCAAACTCTCCACGCATGCTGCCAGGCACACGGCGGCGTACTCGTGCACGCGCACCGACACGCGTGTTTCCACCATCCACCTGAAGAAGCGACCCACGGAGAGCGTCAACCCGCAGCGCGCCGACTTGCCCCGCTGACGCGCGGTGTCCCCGGAGCTCATGCAGTGCAGGGACACCGCCTTCACCGCGGAGGAGATGCACTTCTCGGCCAGACTCCAGCTCAGCACGAGCCTCGCCGCGCTCTGGACCTCCAGGCGCGTGCACCGCCTGTGGAGCTCACTCAGCCGCTGCGCCTCGCGGGAGATACGCACTAAAGCCCTCCGGAGCAGACCGGACAGCCTGTGCACAGCCTCCCCGGTGAACGCGGCGTCCGAATCGGTGACTCTACGCACGACTTCCCGCAGCTCGTGCTCGGTCCAGGGATACTCCTCCACGTCGGGCAGGCAGGGACACTTGACCAGGACGTCCGCCGTGTCCTCAGGCAGCGTGCTCACCGTGTCCCAGCTGCCGTTTCTGCTGTACATAGAATCACCGGCATGCTGCCACCAGTTACCCCGGTGAGGAGTGTTCGTGTGCGTATGAGACTGTCTCGACCTGCCGGAGGAGGACAGGCTGAGGGACGGGCACGGTTCCCCGGTCACATAGCCCGGATCCAGGCTCAGGTCCTTCAGGGTTTTCACCACAACACTGCTGGTGCTGGACATGGTGGAGAAGGGGATTAGATTTACGTAACTCTTACTTTACGCACAGTTAATATAACAGTTTTCCAGTCCAAAGTTTTAGCCCCAGTTTGTAAAAGTCCAACTGCCCACACCAGACAGCTGCACGAGACTGTCCTGCTGTGCCACAACTAACCGAGACATGAAGGGGAAGGAGAAGTGTTTTAACACACTAATGAAACCCAGACTCCAGTCTATGGAATAACAACACAGGTGAGTTTACTACTCTGCCCTACAGCGCCTCCCGGTGGCCACAATAATGGTTAAAACCAGAACTTCATTCCCTGAATACAGATATCCAGAGCTGTATAGTAACGAAGTAGAACTACTTCACTACTCTACTTAAGCACTAAAAGGCTGGATCTGTACTTTACTGGAGTATTATATATTTCTCCTACTTCCACTTTTACTTGAGTACATATTTTCGATGAGTTTAATACTTTTACTTTTTTTTATTTTCTTTTATAGTGTGTGATAACTTTTTTCAGGCTTGAATCGTTACTGTGCTGGAGAGGATGTTTATTTTACTTGCAGTGTGATAATTGCACATTTTATTTCAATATTTGTTAATATTTGTTATTTTTAATATAATTCATATTTGTTAATTCCTTTGGCCACAGCCTTGGCTAAACATTTGACATAATATAAACAATATGATATTCAAACTTTTGACTGCTTTCTTGAATAACTAAATAACAGAATACTTGTACTTTTACTTTCAGTACTTGAGTAGTACATTTTAAAATAAACTACTTGCAATACTTAAGTACAAAAAATGTTGAATACTTTAGTACTTCTACTTAAGTGTTGTGCTTAAAGAGCACTTCTACTTCTACTCAAGTCACTTTTTTGATAGAGCACTTGTACTTTTACTCAAGTATGGGTCTCTAGTACTTTATACACATCTGGATATAGCACATTAACAAATTCATTTTTGCCTCAGTCCGAGCATAGAAACAACAACACCTACACTGTAAATTCTAACATTCAAATTAATAAGAAATAATAATTGGGGTTGACTTGACCGATCTGCTGAGAACACTCACTTTATTTGAGGTACAGAGCGAAAATGCAAACCATTATTTTACTGCAGAGCCCAAGCACTCTTGTTTTACTTTAAATATGTTAAATGGCAGTTTGCTATTTGAATGCCAGATAATTAAACATAAAGAAATGCTGTGATTGATATAAACCAACCTTCTCATTTCATTCTTTCAGATAGATTTTTTTTTACGTAGATGTATTTTTCAGTCTGTAAACTGAACCAGAAAACAAGTCAGTAGTACTAAGTAGTGCTCACTTAAAAAATGTGAGCTAATTAAGTATCATTTACTTAGAATAAACAAGTTGTATTCACTTAAAAATGTAAGTTTATTAGGTATTGCTTACTAAGAATAATTAAGCTGCACTAATTTACCATTACTAGTTCATTGAACTTATTTTTTTCAAAGCAATGAGTTTGCGTACATTTTTTTAAGTAAAGTCAACTTGTCAAAATTTACAGTGTAGGAGCATAAAAATAATAAAATAAAAAATAAATGAAAAGGGCTATCTTAAATTAATGTGTCTCAAGTAAATATATTAATTTAAGGGGTTTTCTTGTCTTTAACCAGTTTCAATGACTTCACGAGATGTTTAACTCATTCTTCAAATGGTTCAGGGAGAGTTCAGTCTTAAACTCTGCTCATTTTCAGGTTCATAATTGTATTTTAAGGTTGTACCAGAATAGGTTTACATGGTTTAATTTTCTAAAGACACCATATTGTTGTTGTACTGCACCGCTCTCTCTCACTGCTGCAGATCCTCTTTTCAGCTGGTCTCTGTTTTAGCTACAGAGTGAGACCTCTTTTCTTCTTCTTCTTCTGGACTATCTTTGATTGCACTTGCACATGCCCAGTAGCTCAGATGTAGCTCATGTCAGCTAGCTAGCTCCATAGACAGTAAAAGAAAGGCTGTTTATACAACTTCGGTCAGTTACAAGGCAGGATTAGCTGGGAGACTTCTAAATGAGGGCGCACATGGAAGTAGTTCTTTTGTAGATGATGGTGAACTTGGGTGTGTTGTAGCAGTGCTTTGCTATTGAGAACGAGGTAGCATGCTAGCGTTAGCATTAGCGTTAGCATGCTAACGCTACGAGCTAATGGTTGCGGTTAGCCTGCTCGTTTCGGCTTGTGACGTCACAAGCCGTGCCGATTTTGACCAGCTCACCCAGAGACTGAAGGCAGGACACATTCAGAAACCGTATCTCACTCTAAACAGCATGGATGGATTTTTTTCAAAGTTTGTATGTGTGTGGAAGCACCAGAGACACAACATAACTCCCCAAATCCCAGAAAAGTGATTTTTTCATAATATGGGCACTTTAAAATATCTACATTTATGTAGCCTAAAACAATGATTAAAACCAGAACTGCAGCTTTATTCTGGAGGGACAAATGAGACTTCTGGTTATGATTTTCAAAATAAAACCACACGATTCCAGTAAAACGAAGATAAAGAATTCATATCAAAGAATTTCTAAGAGAAGAAGCTTTTATATATGTCTATGGGAAGAAGGTCCACTCTCTCGTTACTTCCGGCTTCTGAACTGGTTGCAATTCCACTCTGGTTCCATATAGGGGGCGCTCACAGGCCAGTGCAGAATGAATGGGACTCTATGGAGCTATACCCCTCAAAATCCACTTTTCTCAGGATATAATATTTTGTCTAGTAATTTGAATGTTGCATTTGAAAGGGGAGGCTAAGAAAATACACACTGCTGGGTGTTAGATTTTTTTAAAGTGGCTTTTTTGTTCTAAAAAGCCTTTTAAAATGTCAATGACGTCATACACATATACGGCCAGAGATTCTGCTTTACGGCGAGCTCTGAGTCACTTCCTTTGTTCTCTCGAGGCATCGACAACACAGCTGACAGGTCAGACTCTCCCTGTCAATACACGGGCTAGAAAGAGGTCTGCTAATGTTTTAAAGACCACGCCGAAATATTCACTCTGACATTCTGGTTCTGCTTCGGCTCAACATTTAATAAATCGAAAAGACATAAGTACTCGTTCATTCAACTTTCAACCTATAATCCATGTTGAACTTGCAAAAACTACAATCAAATCTGAAATTTCTCAACGACAATCAGGTGAAAGAGACAAATTTAGCCATCTAGCTCCGTAGAGTCCCATTCATTTAGCCGTCTAGCTCCATAGACTTCCATTCATTTAGCCGTCTAGCTCCATAGACTCCCATTCATTTTGCACTCGCCTGCGATTACCCCCAGTGGAACTCTGGTGGAACTGCAACCAAATTCGGTACAATGGGGCTGAATAGGGAGTGGAAAGGCTCTCCGTAGACCGGCTTTGATTCATAGAATTTAAAGCCTGTTTTACAAACATTTAATGTTAATGTAACGTTATGTGATAATATAGGCTATGATTCCATTAAGTTCTTAGTATATAAATTGCCTTTTGTTGGCCTAAAGTTGAAATATAGTTTCAGGTTTTGGGAAATATGCGGAGAACCACTTTTATTTTATTATTTAAGAGTTAGCTAACTAAAGTAAAGTTATACGAGTGACCAATGTTTGTTGTTTGTTCGCTTACGTTAGTTTAGCATAGTGTTCACGGCTAAGAAACCCCCATAAAACTACAAATATCCGTTTACACTTCAGTTCTTTTAAACAGATTAACAGACAAGATATAAAGTGTTAACTAGTAAACTTTATCGGTGTTAACAGTCGGTTTGTTTTTACCTTTAAACAGAGCCAGCCAAGCTAACGTTAGCCGTTTCCGGTTGCCAGTTGGTCATTCCCAAGGGGGTCAGCTTCTCCTCGGACCGCGTACCTCCTATGGCGCCATTTTGATGCTACCAAGCCATCACCTCCCGTTAGCATCCCATTGACTGCCATTCATTTTGACGTCACTTTGACAGAGAATAACTTTACATCTGAAGAGTTTAAAGACTCTATTTGTCCGTTGTTTATTTCTAAAGAAACACGACAATGTATAAAAGGCTCCATTACCTTGTAGCTCACGTTATGGCTCCGTAGCAGACGTTTTTATAAAAATAGGCTAACGATTGGGTCATAACCACGCGACTTACTGTCGCATAGTAGAGGAATTACCGTATAGTACAGGAGAATGAGAATCAAATTAAGGTCCAACATGTAAAGTTTTAATCGATAGTCAAATATCTTTGGCTGTATTACTGCATGTCTCATATAGTCTCACTGACAATTTGGTCGACATAAAGCCCCAACAAGTCAGCAAAAACAGTTCCTTAGTCATTATAGAAAACGCAACAAAAACATTGAAAAAAGTGCCAAAAAAGCAACAAAAACACTGAAATATTGGACAAAATTATCAAATTGTTGGTAAAAGCGCCAAAAACATCAGGAAAAAAGTGACAAAAACATTGAAAAAAGGGACAAAATTATCGGAGAAAAAACGCCAAAATTATCGGAAAAACCGCCAAAAACTTCAGAAAAGTGGATGTCTCATATAGCTTTCTCACTTACAGTTTGGTCGACATAAAGCCCCAACAAGTCAGAAAAAAAGTTCCTTTATTTATTATAGAGTTTAGCAAATCAAGCAAAACAATGATTACTTTTACAACAACCTGTTTCACAGCCTGAATATGAAAACTCTCTGCTTCTGGGAAATCTGCCAAATTCTTCTTTGACTGTTGCGTAATTATAATCTAGAAATCTAGACCACACTAGCGGCAGCAAATGTAATTTGCAGCCAGGGTCGTCTAGCAACTCTCCGTTGGCTTGCGAGCTGGAAAAAACAAACTCTGGCTGGGCCAATCAATCACATCGTGTATAAAGTAGGTGGGCGGGGCTTATGGCTGCTGCTGCTGCTGGTGAACAGCGGTCTTTGGAGTCGGCTTTGGCCGCGACTCTGGAAGACTTGGAGTTCAGCTTTTCTTTGAGAAAAGAACAAAGAACGGCACTGAAGTCATTCTTAAAAAAGGAAGATGGGTTCGGAGTTTAAAGTTTAATCTATCAACTAGCGTTGCTCTGATTGGTTGTAGCGCTATCCTATTGCGTGCAGAGAGAATTTGAAAGACAACCGTTTATCCTGCCCCTCGGATTGAGCCCAGCCAATGGGGAGTTCCCAGACCCAACATCTGGATGTGGGTCTGGCTTGTCAGGCTACCGTAATTACCATACCTGCAAACTAGTCGCTTTTCGGCGAAAATCGCCGTTTTGAATGGGAAAATGTCATCCACGTGAATCACGTAGATCCGAAGAGTTTTTATTTGGAAGGGGGGAGGTCCGAGACCCAGTGCTAATACGGCACCGGTGTCTTAATGACCGTTATCTACCGGACCGAATAGCAACGTGGATTTCGGGGCCTTATTTAGGTGCCACTTAAATGCCTGCGCTTCTCTCTGATGCTCCGGAAACGGACGTTAGAGGGAACTGAAACATCGCCGCACGGGACGCTAGTTACGGTAACACTACACTCGACAGCAGGTAACGTTAGCCTACCGTTAGCTAGCAGCAGATTACGTTAGCCTACCGTTAGCTAGCAGCAGGTTACGTTAGCCTACCGTTAGCTAGCAGCAGGTAACGTTAGCCTACCGTTAGCTAGCAGCAGGTTACGTTAGCCTACCCTTAGCTAGCAGCAGGTAACGTTAGCCTACCGTTAGCTAGCAGCAGGTTACGTTAACCTACCGTTAGCTAGCAGCAGGTAACGTTAGCCTACCGTTAGCTAGCAGCTGGAGTAAACACGGTTAAAATGCTGACAGCTAACGGTGTAAAAGTGTGACTGTATTTCACTGGAGAGGATTGTAACACCAGACTGTAGCTGCCGTTGTCTGAAAAACAACACAGACTCAGCCTCGCCTCGCCAGCCTCGTTCTGCATTCAAAGTAATTGTAAAATACCCTTTTCCATCCAGTGTTTTTTTTTTGTCGTTAACAGGAATTTACTGGTGAAATAAGTTATTGTTATAAGTTATTGTTATTACATTTTTAATAAATCATTTAATTTTAAAATAAATTTAAAATATATATAATTCTTTCAGTTCAGGCACCGTTTTAAATGGGGCGGGGTAGAGATGTGTCATCTTTTTCAGCCCTTCTGAGTTTGCAGGTATGAATTACAGTTTTGCCGGATTTGGCCTGCGGGCCTTGAGTTTGACACGTGATCTAGAAAAGGTCGTGTGCGATTGTGATTTGTCAAAAGAGATTTCCCCTGCAAACATTCTTAATTTGTGTAAATGAACTGCTCCTTTCTTATGATAACCACTCTCACACGTCCCAGAATACTAACAGACAGAGACAGGAAACAGGGAATCATGGAAGATAAAAGTTGTATTGTTTCAGCTCCAGGGTTTCATCAATTTCTTTAAACTCCTAACACAAGGTGCTTTCAATGTACAACAAATCTGTAGCCAAGAATGAAAGACTTTGTTTCACCTCCACAAGCTGACCTGAAATAGCCTACCAACACACAGCATCTCACGGCAGTTTGTGTAATTGGCCGGCACGAAATGGGAACCATCTATTCAGAGGTTGGGTTTAGGAAAAAAACAACAGAGGCATTTGAGCGGCATCCGTTGGTGACGCCCCTTTGGAAATGAACTGTCAATGAACCTTTCCCAGACCCTTCTCAGTTACAACTGAGAAGGGTCTGGTGTCAACCAGGCTACCGTCAAACTGCAAACCACCATTGAATCAAAAATAAAATGTTCCTCTTATTTGTGAAATAAGCACGTGACCCGCTTCAACTCCACCCCTCAAAGAATCGGAATCGAGAATCGATAACCGGAATCAAAAGGAAGAATCGGAAATGGAATCAGAATTGTTAAAATCCAAACGATGCCCAACCCTAGTAGGGAGTAGTATGAAAAGCCAACATTTTAGAGACAACAACAACTCCATTCATCCAGGAAATAATCCACAGATTAACCAGACTGATGTCATGAAGTGGCGTTTGTATGACACACCAATTTGTATGCCATTATTGGCGTGTTATCAAGACGCATACTTGCTTTTTAGCGTGTTTATCACCTTGCGATTGCGTGTGAATTGATGCCGTAGTGAGTAGTATATATAGGGAGGTTGGTCGAGGTGGGTGGATGGGGACTTTCAACCGGGAGAGCGGGGATTGCGTCCTGCGTGTGGCGTTTAGTTTCCCCGTTGTTTTTCTAATCACAACCGTCCCGTTATTGTCGCGCATCCCCAGTGGCCGTCTCCCGGTGTGTGAGTCCTTCAACCAATCAGACCAACGATCCGGGTGACGCTGCTCTTCGGTAGCCGTCATGTTGAATTTAAACAAAAAGCTGCTCGCTGCTCGTCGTCGCTGCGCTATCGTCGCGTAAAGCCCGCCTCAACGGTTGTGATAGGTGTAGAGCCCGTCTCAACGGTTGTGATAGGTGTAGAGCCCGCCTCAACGGTTGTGATAGGTGTAGAGCCCGCCTCAACGGTTGTGATTGGTGTAAAGCCCGCCTCAACGGTTGTGATTGGTGTAAAGCCTGCCTCAACGGTTGTGATTGGTGTAAAGCCCGCCTCAGCAGTTGTGATTGGTGTAGAGCCCTCCTCAACGGTTGTAATTGGTGTAAAGCCCGCCTCAACGGTTGTGATTGGTGTAAAGCCCGCCTCAGCGGTTGTAATTGGTGTAAAGCCCGCCTCAGCAGTTGTGACTGGTGTAAAGCCCGCCTCAACGGTTGTGATTGGTGTAAAGCCCGCCTCAACGGTTGTGATTGGTGTAAAGCCCGCCTCAGCGGTTGTAATTGGTGTAAAGCCCGCCTCAGCGGTTGTGATTGGTGTAGAGCCCGCCTCAGCGGTTGTGACTGGTGTAGAGCCCGCCTCAGCGGTTGTAATTGGTGTAAAGCCTGCCTCAACGGTTGTGATTGGTGTAAAGCCCGCCTCAGCGGTTGTGATTGGTGTAAAGCCCGCCTCAGCGGTTGTGATTGGTGCCTCGATTTCGGGGACATTGGAAATGGGTTTGAACGGGCTCTGCGCCAGACTGACTTGCAGAGCAAATCTCAAATTTGCCGGAAGTTCATCAGGGTTTTCCCAGGCTAGTTTGACGGGGCTTTTTCAACATAAAATAAAGCCCCACTAGAGCGCCGCTTACTGTGCTCCGTGGCTGCAACACAACAAGCGCCTGACCGCTACGGAAACCAAAACTTGCGCATTTTAAATTGGGAACCGATGATCGGATTTGAAACCAAATCCTCCAAATGGTTCCAATAAAGAAACGATTCCAAGTAGGAATCGTTTCTCGATGCCCAATCCTACTCCCTACCGTATTCGTGCTATTATCACGAAATATGCTTCCCATTGAAATACATTACTTTACATTTTCATGCTGGCCACCACGAAAAAAAACAAGAAAAACGTCCCTGTGAACACGAATCAATAGATTAAAAATAACGTGACAATTACACGAACTGCCATGAGACCTGGTTGCAAATACTAAACAATGTCATATTAGAACTACCTGCAAATTGGTTCAACTACTACTTTGATACACAATTATTCAAAACAAGTAGCTGTAATTTTAACATTGAAATACAGTCAAATGTCATTAAAAGCCAAGAACATAGTCACATATTTCAAAACAATGGCATCAAATGGCATGACTTTAGATATTTTCAAATCATTTTTAACCCTCCTGTTGTCTTCGGGGTCGAATTTGACCCATTTTCAAAAAGTTTCTATATCAGAAATTTGGGTTTCTTTCAACCAAATTGTCAAAAGAAATTAACGTACAACATGCTTCACAAGTTAAATAACTGATCAGTTCACTATTTTCATTGAATTTGGGTGTTTTATTTAATTTTATAGCATTTGAAGAAAAAAATTGATGAAAGAACACTGAAAAGTGACAGAAATGTTGGGAAAAACGTCCCCAAATAAGCGCAGAAAAAATCGACAAAGACATTGGAAAAAGAACTTCGGGAAAAAATGTCAAGACGTGACAAAAAATTTCGGAGAAAGCTTCAAAAACTTGGTCAAAACAACAACAAAAATGTCCCAAAAAATCGACAAAGAATTTGAAAAGTGAAATTTTGACCCAGAAAAACTAAAAGTTGTTAAAAGGTCTACGGGCCCAACGTGATTCTCACTCCCATCTCGTAAAATACGGACGTTTGGTCAGGTGCCTTTGGCGTTGTTGTTGACGCTAAAAGTCTCCCTTAGCGTCAGATCTAAACGCGTTTTGGGTAGAGATGCACCGATAGACCGGCCGGTGACCGGAATTGGCCGGTTTTCACGTGCTCGGCCATGACCGGCGACCGGCAGGTCAGTCTGACATATGGTGATTTCATGCCGGTCAACGCTACAATTAACTGACAACATAAGTTATACCAGTTACAGTTCTCAAGGACGCGCGCACACACGGACGCCCGAGCACGGACGCCACAGCACGGACGCCACAGCACGCTCTCTTTCTCCTTTCTCTCAACTTCTCCGCCGTGTGTGGTGCGTACCCGCTCGCGGTGTGAAGCGCGTGTCCGCGCTATTCTCCCACATGTAGGAACGTCGTGAATTAACCTGCAACATGTCAGCTGTTTGGGAATTCTTCAGCGTGTGTGCAGAAGATAACAAGTTTACAATATGCAACACCTGCAAGGAGAAAGTAGGGCATGGAGGGACGACACCAAAAACCTAAATCACATTTCTTTAGTTGGATATTGGATGTGAAAAGAAGGAAATGGTTGCGGCATTGCAATGGTAACGTCAGATAGAACACGTAAAGTCCCAGCTCTTAAAACAAAGATCCTGTTTAGACTGTGGATCTTCATTTCACATTAAAGGACAATTCCAGCGCAGGGTGAACCTGGCGCTTAATAATACATGTGTACCGAGTCGACCGTTCTCTGGGATCTGTTTCCATGCTAATCGAATGTTTATTTTTATTTTTATAAACTAAAGTGCAGCATTGCACTTTAGATGTGTGTGAATGTCCCACACCAGGAGTAATTTATATAGTTCTATTTTATAGTGATCCATTATCTGTTCAACATATGTTCTATTAAAGAAAAGGTAGAAAATAAATATGTGTGTGCTGTAAAGTGGTTAGAAAAAATTAAATCGGAATCGGCTAAAATCGGTATCGGCTGGCCTAACTCAAAGAAAATCAGAAATCGGAATCGGCCTAGAAAGTTGTAATCGGTGCATCTCTAGTTTTGGGTTTAGGAAGTGTGACAGACGGGACACGGTCTCCTGGGTGAAAGTCCTGTGTTGTGTAACCCATCCAACCCCCAAACCAACCTCCCTACGCAGATTTTCAGGCTTTCATGCTACTCGCTACCGTAGCTATGTCATCTTAAAACGCCGTGTAGCTGCTGCTCTGCCCAGTGCGTTCTACGAACACGCTGAAGGGCGCTTCTTTCGTCGCTTCTGATGCTGACAGCCACTGTCCAAACATCCATATTTTACGAGTTCGGAGTGAGAACGGGTTGGAATAAAAGTTGCACGGTCTACGGGAAGACAACACCAGGGTTAAGTGTAATTTTGATTAATTCTACATGTCCAAAAGTCTTTCTACTACATGTCTGCTCCTCTGAGCTGGAGCTAGATAGAGTCATGTTGAACCTAAAGCATCCACAAGATGTCAGCCTTTCACTATTTCTAAAGCACAGGAATGAAGAAACGTCTCTTCAACCCTCAGATGGGAAAACTGGTTGTTACTGTACCTACTGGTTCTACAATACTGTACAAACACAATGCTATTATAATCTGACACGCCTAAATCCAGAGCCTCCTCGTAGGATTAAAAACAAAAGGGGCCATTTTCACTGTTCAAGGAGCCTTAAAGGGGAACTTTTTTCCAACCTGGACCCTATTTTCCTATGTTTTTTGTGTCTAAGTGACTGATGGGAACAACAATCTTTGACACTGGTCCAGTATTGAGCGTGAACGCTGTAACCGGCAGCCACAGACCGGACTGCAATGTAACCCCATGGGGCAAATTTTCATCGTCCATTTGGTCTACTGAAAGTGTTTTTTTTTGCCGCTGACAGACTCAGATTATTATTCTAAGTGTCTGACAACATTATGGAAAGGACCCCTACAGAGATAGACCTTTAAAACCTCTTTGAGACCTTTCTGTTTAAACAGAAACAGCTCTGAAGTCGCTAGCGCTGAACTCTACCAGACTCCATTTAAAAAAACAACACTTTTAGCGTGTATAGAGCCAACGTATTTTCACATGTAAGTCGGTAAACTATGTGTTTATTTCAACCAAAACTAGAGTTGTGATTGTTGGGAAAGTCGAAAGACGACCCAAAGTGGCTTTTCATAGTTATATTTTGTTTCTGTCGACTCTGAATGAAGTGTGTTTTACGATGCTAAAATTACTGTTTATTTACATGGAGTCTGGTGGGTTTAACGAACGCAATTTCATGGATGTTTTTATATTTAAAAAAAGGATCTTACTCTTTAACAGAAAGGTCGACCTCCTTAGAAATCCTTTCCATAGCGCTATCAGACACTTAGTATAGTATAATTGGGAAAGTGGAAAGACGATCTTGCTTAATACTGAACCGATGTCAGAGATAGATTGTTCCCGGGCGCCTGGGTAGCTCACCTGGTAGAGCAGGCGCCCATATAAAGAGGTTTACTCCTCGAAGCAGCGGCCGCAGGTTCGACTCCGACCTGCGATCCTTAGCTGAATGTCGTTCCCTCTCTCTCTCTAGGGTCAAGATTGAAAAAAAGGGTAGTTACCCTTTAATGGAAATGCAGCAAATATTCCAGTTCTTGAAAAGTGTGAGCACAAAAGTGGTGAAATTACCTGGATAAAACAATAAATTACTGCGCTAAAAAAAAACCCAACAACACTTATTTAAAATGAGCTCAATAGGCTTCAATGTGTACAATCATAACAGTGAGCCAGCTCACCACGTCAGAAGTTTCCTGTTCAGTCCCGACCCCTAAAAAGTTCAACACATCGACAACGTCCGCAGCAGAACTGAAGCTGATCCAAATAAGGCATCAAGACATTAGTACAAAAAATAAAACATGTTACTCTGCTAGCAAACATTTTACAAAGGCTGACCGAGCAACATGTTGTTCTCTGACGAAACGTTACAAAACTACAAAAAAAAAAGCTTTCTTTTATTGTAAAGGGTGATGCCTCGGAGACGTCTGTATACGCGTCCCGATTCTTTCGCTCTGCAATGAAACTCCATCAGGCGATTCAGACAGGAAACAGAGCGGATGTGATGTTGAATGCTCCAGAGTCCCGTAAGGTGTGTTGACAGTCAGTCAGTTGCGAGCGTGCCCATGTTCCCACATTTCTAAGAATTTTCTTTCACTGAAAATTAGGCCCTATGTTCCCACAGTTCCTTTTTCATAAATTGTTATCAGATTTTATCCCCCTTTCTCCCAAGTTGGTAGCCAATTACACTCAACCTATTATCCAGTAGCAATGGACTACAGATGGAATGTAGCTTTAACAAAATCTGGTAACTAACCCTAACCCTGGGAACATTGGGCTGTGGGACCATTGGGCTGTGGGAACATTGGGCTGTGGGACCAGTGGGCTGTGGGAACATTGGGCTGTGGGAACATTGGGCTGTGGGAACATAGCTGTAGGGACATAGGGCTGTAGGAACATAGGGCTGTGGGACCAGTGGGCTGTGGGAACATAGAGCTGTGGGAACATTGGGCTGTGGGACCAGTGGGCTGTGGGAACATAGAGCTGTGGGAACATTGGGCTGTGAGAACATTGGGCTGTGGGAACATAGTACTGTGGGAACATAGGGCTGTGGGAACATAGAGCTGTGAGAACATAGTACTGTGGGAACATAGGGCTGTGAGAACATTGGGCTGTGGGAACATAGTACTGTGGGAACATAGAGCTGTGGGAACATAGGACTGTGGGAACATAGCTGTAGGAACATAGGGCTGTGGGAACATTGGGCTGTAGGAACATAGAGCTGTGGGAACATAGAGCTGTGGGAACATAGTACTGTGGGAACATAGTACTGTGGGAACATAGGACTGTGGGAACATAGGGCTGTGGGAACATAGTACTGTGGGAACATAGAGCTGTGGGAACATAGAGCTGTGGGAACATAGGGCTGTAGGAACATAGGGCTGTAGGAACATAGGACTAACCCCTGTCAGTGTATTTGTGTCTCCTCATCAACTTACGTCTCCTGTGAGAGAGCCAGATGCCGAGCATTCTGGGAAATGAGCACAATTTCTCACAATGCAAATAAAACGTGGTGTGCAGGAAGGGTGGTGTTGTTTTTTCAAAGGATTAAATTATAGAGATAATAGAAACACACAGTTGCACTGTGGAAGGTGATGATGTTAGATACAGATCAGGGTTTTACCTCCAGTATTTGGTTGAAATGATTAGTTATATTTTCCATTTTAATTTGATCCAATATCAATAGTTGTGCAATTGAAACCACATTGATTTTGTATTCCACCGCCATAAAGTTTGGGGACAGATTAAAAACAGAATAGCCAAATTTCAGTCCAGAGTTTGGGTCAAGCTCCAAAAACACTAGATCCTACACTTCCCATAATGCAACTCAATAGCATCTTTTAAACTTCACATTCCCAGTTTGTAGCTCAGACTTTCTGTGAAAGATTTGTGGTTTCCAAACCCAATTTGTTGCCTCACATGAGAACGTGTTAAACACCTAAACGATGAAATTCAAAACTTTACAGAAAGTCAGTAACGTTGTCTCTTCAAATTTGACAAATGACCTTACCAGACTTAATATTGCTCCTAAAACTTAAACATATTTTTAAGCAACAATTGCTTGACATTGATAATGTGACAAATCATACTTTTGTAGTTCTTCACCAAAATATTAACGGTAACGTCATCCACCGAACAGTCTGAACTGCCTAAACTTGACCGATACAGAACATGTAACGTACCGACATAGTAGACATAATCAATAACTCTGGGTAGATGCCAAATCGCACCCGATACACGTGTCGACGTCAACACGGTGATACTGTGCAGACGTCAACACCAGTCAACGGACGTTACCGCAGTGTTTATATTTCACGTACACTCTTGGTTGCCTATGTTGTTAAAACTCTTTATTTAAGCATTTAATGAAACGTCAAATGAAGATTTTGAAAGGGGAAAATCACTTCCAGGAACCAGAGTCTGTCGGTACACGATCCGTTCTGCACATGTGCAAAATGTTCGCGCATGTGCGGTTGTACGAGGATTTACGACACTGCACGATCTGTTCCACGCTTCCGGTCGACAGCCAAGCTAACGTTAGTTTAGCTAACAGCTAATTCGGCTAACCGCTAGCTGATTGTAGCGGTCTGCCGTTAGCCTCCACAGGCAAGCTAACGTTAGTTTAGCTAACAGCTAATTCGGCTAACTGCTAGCTGAGACAGCATGTAATAACTTTAAAAGACCCTCAAAATAAAATGTGAAAATAACCGTTAACATATATAACAGCTGTTACGTCAGTTCTACTTTACTTGTGCTCATTTAAAATCCAATCACTCAATACTTGTCTTTATTGTTATTACTGTGAAGTCTTAATTTAGCTGTAGCTGCTTTTCCCATTACGTTTGAGTTAACGTTATTTTAGACTGAATCTAGCTGTCAGCTAGCGGTTAGCCGAATTAGCTGTTAGCTAAACTAACGTTAGCTTCCCGGTGGAGGCTAGCCCTAGGCTAGCGTGGAACAGATCGTGCAGGTCGTATCCTCGGTAAAACAGTATTATCTTGCGCATGTGCAGAACGGATCGTGCAGGCAGAACGGATCGTGTACCGACAAGAGCTGTTCCAAAAAGTGGGCGGTCACCGTTGAGCTCTATACTCGGTCACAGTCAGTCTTGGACTTCGATGACGGACGGGAAGCCTTCACATTGGCACAGTAGACACGGCTGCGAAACGACCGGAAGTCATTCATTTCCTATGGAGATCTGTCGACTGAATCAACAAACTACTAAGGCCTCTTGCACACTGCGTGCTTGGCGTGAGCGTGGCGTTTAACGTGGCGTTTAGCGTGGTGTTTTCTATGTCGTTACACACCAGAAACGTGTCTGATGCGGTGCTGTATAGGTGTGCACATCCCTAAACTAATACTTTGTTGAAGCACTTTTTGATTTTATTACAGCACTCAGTCTTTTTGGGTAGGAGTCTATTAGCATAGCACATCTTGACGTGGCAATATTCGCCCACTCTTCTTTGCAAAAGCGCTCCAAATCTGTCACATTGTGAGGACATCTCCTGTGTGTCATGGTTGTGATTTTCTGTTATAGTTTTTCCTGCTAATTTATTCCCTGTTTTCTTGTTGTTTACTGCAGTAGTATACTTCATGTTAAACATAAATATATACTGATCTGATTACAGCAAAGACAACGTCAGCAGTATTGACGGCAAAATAGACTCCAGAATATTTCCTTCTGTATTGACAGGTGCTATATTAGAAAATCGATAATTATTTATTATTATTTTTTTAAATTTATATCTGCATTTATGTCAACAACTAGAGACTTTCAAACGTGTCAAAATGACATATAAACATCTTTCTGTATTCTATTTTGCCTAGAGTGTGAGCAGTGTGCAAGCTCTAACCTGTTACCATGGGAGCTGAAATAAAAACGGACACGCCACGCAGCTGACACGCTCACGCCACGCAGCTGACACGCTCACGCCACGCAGCTGACACACTCACGCCACGCAGCTGACACGCTCACGCCACGCAGCTGACACGCTCACGCCACGCAGCTGACACACTCACGCCACGCAGATGACACGCTCACGCCACGCAGCTGACACGCTCACGCCACGCGCTCACGCCACGCAGCTGACACGCTCACGCCACGCGCTCACGCCACGCAGCTGACACGCTCACGCCACGCGCTCACGCCACGCAGCTGACACGCTCACGCCACGCGCTCACGCCACGCAGCTGACACGCTCACGCCACGCTCACGCCACGCTCACCCCATGCAGCCAGTGTGCAGGTCAGGAGCCCTTAGTGTTGACTAGGGCTGCAACTAACGATTATTTTCATAGTCGATTAATCAGTCGATGATTTTCTCGATTAATTGATTAGTTATTTGATCTATAAAAATGTCAAAACATGGTCAAAAATGTGGATCAGTGTTTCCCAAAAAGCCCAAGATGACGTCCTCAAATGTCTTGTTCTGTCCAAAACTCAAAAGATATTCAGTTTACTGTCACAGAGGAGAGAAGAAACTAGAAAATATTCACATTTAACAAGCTGGAATCAGAGAAATGTTATTTTTTTTAATAAAAAAATGACTCAAACGATTAATCGATTACAAAAATAGTTGGCGATTAATGTAATAGTTGACAACTAATCGATTAATCGATTCATCGTTGCACCTCTAGCGTTGACGCCTGTGCAGTATGCTCCGTGTTGACGTTGACACGTTTATTGGGTGCGGTCTAGGATCTACCATAAATCGGTGCTCATTTCATGAAATGTCAGAAGCCTGCGTTTCCTCCGACGCTTCGCTGGAGTCCTGG
Organism: Sander lucioperca; assembly: GCF_008315115.2. Taxonomy (NCBI): domain Eukaryota; kingdom Metazoa; phylum Chordata; class Actinopteri; order Perciformes; family Percidae; genus Sander; species Sander lucioperca. Next base: position 39,013,270 of record NC_050175.1, read on the forward strand.
TTCTGTTTGGGGTTCCTGTTGGCGGGCAGAGCCGCGGCCTGCTCCAGCAGCTGGGCCAGGTAACTGTCCTCGGCCCTCTCTGCTGCAGACAGACTCTCAGACTGGGACAGGCCCAGAGCCGG
>NC_050175.1:39023391-39145891 GCF_008315115.2 Sander lucioperca
CTCATCATGGCCGTTGCTGGGTTCCCTATCATTTATGATATTTGCGTATAGGGACCAGTTAACGTTACCTGCCGGTCACATGGTCTCTAAACAGTCCGCTCACGGTGAAGTCCTGCACGGATCAACAGCTGGCGGCTGCTCGCTCTGCCTGCACGCTGCTGCGGTTCAGCGGCTAACGAGCGAGCTAACTGCTAACAGACACCGCTGCGACCAACAACCAATACACATTCTGTCATTATATAAGTCATTTATAAAAGGTTTCTAGTGTCAGTGTATTGGCCGTGCAGTGGCTGCTTGATCTTTTTCCATGATGAACATAGAATGCTGCTACGTCAGAGCGGCCAAAGCCTCAAACAGCTTCCCCGGACTTTCTGACCAGCGTCCTCGACCGGGCGGCCAGAGCTTCTTTGCAGCTCAAGTCGGCGGCTGACTAAATACTTTTTTGCCCCACTGTATATGCATCAAAAGGGACGCCGATAGCCCCGACCAAGCGCGTTATATGACGCTAAAGGAGACTTTTAGCGTCATATAACAACGACAAAGGCACCTGACCAAGCGTCCGTGTGTTACGAGTTGGGAGTGAGAATCTGTTGGCATGACATGAGGAAAATGTCCAAATCCCACTTGAACTTCCCGTCGACCATGCAACGTTGTGTTTTTCTGGCTCTAAAATTAAAACTATTTGTTCGTTTTTTTGTCACTTTTTTTACCAATTATTTTGTCACCTTTTTCGATGTTTTTGTCGATTTGTTTCTGGCCTATATAAAGAGACTTCAGATACAGTATTAGGGGACCACTAAGGCCTATATAAAGAGACTTCAGATACAGTATCAGGGGACCACTAAGGTCTATATAAAGAGACTTCAGATACAGTATTAGGGGACCACTAAGGTCTATATAAAGAGACTTCAGATACAGTATTAGGGGACCACTAAGGTCTATATAAAGAGACTTCAGATACAGTATTAGGGGACCACTAAGGTCTATATAAAGAGACTTCAGATACAGTATCAGGGGACCACTAAGGTCTATATAAAAGAGACTTCAGATACAGTATTAGGGGACCACTAAGGTCTATATAAAGAGACTTCAGATACAGTATCAGGGGACCACTAAGGTCTATATAAAGAGACTTCAGATACAGTATTAGGGGACCACTAAGGTCTATATAAAGAGACTTCAGATACAGTATTAGGGGACCACTAAGGTCTATATAAAGAGACTTCAGATACAGTATTAGGGGACCACTAAGGTCTATATAAAAGCATCCAAAGAGCACCATGTCATGGGACCTTTAAAAAACAGAATGTTTATATGCTCAGATTTGTTGGCTGCCGCCGTCTCACCGTGCATGCCGTGTTTCTGATTGGTCAGCAGCTGCGACAGCGCCCAGAAGGCGTCTTCCTCGTTCATGTACATCAGCAGCAGGGCGGCGATCTGACTCATGCCCTGGCAGTAGCTCACTTCCTGCAGGGGGGGACAGGGTTAATAATGCTTCCACTCAAAACACACCTCTTCAGACTAGCCTTCCACGTAAAATAATCTTACATTTCTCCACTGATAGTTACTGCTTTTATTGTTTTAATTGCTTTTAATGTGCTTGTTTTATGTGTTTGACAACACATGCGCAGCACTTAGCAAACGGGCTGAAAATACACAAACGATGCAAAAAGAAAAGCACACCTCTACCATTCATATTTGTCCGATTTAAAGGAACACGCCGACTTATTGGGACTTTAGTTTATTCACCGTATCCCCCAGAGTTAGATAAGTCCATACATACCCTTCTCATCTCCCTGCGTGTTGTAACTCTGTCTGACGCCCCCACCGGTAGCCTAGCTTAGCACAGATCCTGGAGGTAACTGGCTCCATCTAGCCTAGCTTAGCACAGATCCTGGAGGTAACCAGCTCCATCTAGCCTAGCTTAGCATAGATCCTGGAGGTAACTGGCTCCATCTAGCCTAGCTTAGCACAGATCCTGGAGGTAACTGGCTCCATCTAGCCTAGCTTAGCACAGATCCTGGAGGTAACTGGCTCCATCTAGCCTAGCTTAGCACAGATCCTGGAGGTAACCGGCTCCATCTAGCCTAGCTTAGCACAGATCCTGGAGGTAACCGGCTCCATCTAGCCTAGCTTAGCACAGATCCTGGAGGTAACTGGCTCCATCTAGCCTACTGCTCCCAATAAGTGACAAAATAACACCAACATGTTCCTATTTACATGTTGTGATTTGTATAGTCACAGCGTGTACAAATAACAAGGTCACATGAGACACAGCCATTTTCTAACCGTAAACAAACTGGGAACTATATTCTCAGAAGGCAAAGCACTGCTACTGCTGCTACTTGGGCGGAGTGATATGCTTGCAGCACCTGAGAAGCACTGGACAGAGAGTAGAAATGCTTCACCTTTCTGAGAATATAGTTCCCAGTATGTATACGGTGAGAAGATGGCTGTGTGTCATGTGACCTTGTTATTTGTACACGCTGTGACTCTACAAATCACAACATGTAAACAGGAACATGTTGGCGTTATTTTGTCACTTATTGGGACCCCGTTGTAAACGTTACGCACTAAAACAGAAGTGTATATTTGTGTTGTTTGGTTCGGTGTTCTGTCACTTTTAAAAACACTTGTGCGGCCGTTTTCTAAGGGAATGAAGTACGGTACGTTCCTCCCAGTTTATGTTTATGAGGGCCGGATCAAAATCTGCGAGTGGCCAGATGTGGCCCGCGGGCCATGAGTTTGACACGTCCTCTAAACTTTCATACGGTTAATTTCCACCAGCTGTGGATTTAAAAAGCGATGTGATAATAAAATCCGGGTCGTTAATCAGATACACAAATCTCTGTATCAGCACGCTTTAACTGCCCACAACCATGAGCCTCGAGTGGAAAACAAGCATTTGGAAAAAGGAAAGATTTTTATCAGTTGAATCAAGTTACAGTGGTATTTGCGTGTTTCATGCGATGAAGGAACAGCCACTTACTGTGTTGTAGACTGAATATGCAGAGAGGACATGGAAAAGAGCCTGCTGCCTGCAGAGAGGAGAGGAAGAAAGTTATTCACAAAATGTCTGAATGATTCCCGTCAAACATTGTACTTGAGCGCATTTCAAGCAGCGCCAACGTTATGAAACGGTCCACACTTCCTGTCTCCTAAAGGGGCGTGGCCTCGTTTGAACGCGTAGTGAACGTTGTGTGGATGGATGAAAAGTTATATTTGAATAATTTGTTGGGATTCACACATGCGCAGTGGCTAGGTAAGGCTCACAATTGCTAGCTAGCTGTTTCTCTAACTGCAGTCAGAACAATGCAGGATTAGCCGGGAGACTTCTTCTAAACGAGGGCGAACTCCCAACTTTGCGTGGAATACCTGCAGAACAGGGACATGGAAGTAGTTCTTTTGTAGATTATGGTGAACTAGTCAGTCCTTCCAGAAAAATGCAGTTTTTTTGTGATTGTTGCAGGCAAAAATCCTTGATCATGCGGCACGTTTTCTTAAAAAATGCGATGGAATATGCGGGATATTTATGCGATTTTATGCGATGAAATTGCAGGAACTTGCAAAAATTGCGCGAACTTTTTAAAACGGCGGTTTCATCATGGCTTCATCGCGGGATTTGCAGCTTTTCGATGATGTTCACGTCGCGTAATTACGTCACTTCATAACGTTCCCATGGCAACAGGGGGAAATGACTGCTCTTGTGTGAAGTAAACGCAACATTTTTCAACTTTCTGCTAAGATATATGGGACTTTTTTGCAACGAAAATGTGGGGATTATGAAATCATGCAAGCCCCGCATATTTATTTATTTATTATTATTATTTTGCGTGGAAATCGGCAATTTATGCGGCGAAAGTGCGGCGTATTTGAAAAAAATGCGGCCCCCGCATTAATATGCAGACTTTGGCTGATTATGCGTTGAATTATACGATCGCATAATCACGTTTTTCTGGAGGGACTGACTTGTGTGTGTTGTAGCAGTGTTTTGCTATTGAGAACGAGGCGGCTAACCGCTAGCATGGTTTAGTTTCGGCTAGTGACGTAGAAAGCCGTGCAGATGTTGACCAGCTCACCCAGAGACTGAAGGCAGGACACATTCAGAAACCGTATCTCACTCTAAACAGCATGGATGGATTTTTCCAAAGTTTGTATGCGTGTGGAAGCACCAGAGACACAAAATAACTCCCCAATCATATCATTTCATAATATGAGCACTTTAAAGTAGCCCTCAGATGAAGAAAGGGTGGAGACCCTAAGCTCTATACTAAAGATAGAGCATTTCAAGCAGCGCCAATGGTCTGAAACGGTCCACACTTCCTGTCTCCTAAAGGGGCGTGGCCTCGTTTGAACCATAGACAGTATATAAGAATGGACCAACAGGTCCCGTGTCTCTGGACGGAGACCAGTGAAGGATATTAGAAGATCTTTCCCGGTGATGGCTGAGCGTTACTGAGCAGCCTCCAACTGAGCTTGAAGACGTAGATGTGACGTGAGCAACCTGTCTGAAAGTTGGAAGTCTTCTGGTAGCTGTGCCAAGAGAAATCTCAATCATTCCCAATCTAGCAGAGACGGAGAGCGTAGGTATATGTAAGGAGATAACATAGACACAGGCTAATTATTGATCACTAAAATGATAGTTAACATTAGTAATTAAACTTAAACAGCTAATGGAAGTCCAAACTGCCTGAGAGCTTCTCCTGTACTATACGGTAATTCCTCTACTATGAGACAGTAAGTCTCGTGGTTATGACCCAATCGTTAGCCTATTTTTATAAAAACGTCTGCTACGGAGCCATAACGTGAGGTACAAGGTAATGGAGCCTTTTATACATTGTCGTGCTTCTTTAGAAATAAACAACGGACAAATAGAGTCTTTAAACTTGTAATGACATTTCGAGCATAATGCTTGAAATGTCTGGCCTCCCCATGTGCAGTGATTCCTTCTGAGGGAACGCAGCAGATCTGACTGGAATATTGGATTGTATGAGTTCAACAATCGACTAGTGTGGACTTGACCGGAAAACAGGAAATAAACAGAGGTATGTGCACTGGCTGGATTAACACAACTTTTATGCCTTTCTGTCACATCTACTGCAGTCAGATTCACCGTGTTCCCTCAGAAGGAATCACTGCACATGGGTAGGCACTGGTAATGACATTTTGAGCATGTTTAGAGGCTTAAAGCACGTTTATAACCTGCCCTGTTTAAGCCTGTTGGGTGCTAACGCTAGCAGGAGGATAACACGGTGTAGGCAGCACCGATTGTTTTTGTTTTTTTTTTGCTACTGCCAGCACTCCACATTTCCAAACAACAGAGCTACGTTGAAATCGACCAGAATTCTCCTTTAACGTCGTGTGGATGGATGAAAAGTTATATTTGAATAATGTATTAATATGTTCTTTTGCTAACGTTAGATATTTACAGAGCTGAAAGACATATTTAGCATCACAGAGATTAGTTTTGTTAGGGCGTTTACCAACGTTAGCTGACGTTAGCTGCCAAATCTCGCAAGAGTTCGGTCCTGAGACAGAAACAGGTCTGAAACAAAGCTAATTTTCTCCTGATGTGTCCGTCTGAAAAATGCCGTTTCAGCGTCAGAATGTTCTGGAGATATACGGCTTGTTGAAGAGACAGGAAACTACTTTGAGTTGGGGCGTCTCGGTTCTAAACCATCTCTGGTTTACACTAGAGTTGAGCCGGATACTCGGCTGAAACGAGTACTTTTGCCGTGTACGAGTATTATACGAGTAATGCGAGTCAATATCTGTGCTCGGATTGAATAAAAATCCTCATTGGGTAGCTGACTGTGTCTGCGTTCTGTGATAGGCTAGTCGTCACAGAGCCCCTCCCCCACACACATACAGATGTATTGTGTTGCTGTGTCCCGCTCTGCTCACTCACACACAGAACAGCTCTCTCTCTCCCTCTCTCTCTCTCTCTCTCTCTCTCTCTCTGTCTCCCTCTCTCCCTCTCTCTCTCTCTCTCTCTCTCTCTCTCTGTCTCTCTGTCTCTCTCTCTCCCTCTCTCACTCTCTCTCCCTCTCTCTCTCTCTCTCTCTCTCTCTCTGTCTCTCTGTCTCTCTCTCTCTCTCTCTCTGTCTCTCTCTCTGTCTCTCTGTCTCTCTCTCTCTCTCTCTCTGTCTCTCTATCTGTCTCTCTCTCTCTCTCTCTCTGTCTCTCTGTCTCTCTCTCTCTCTGTCTCTCTGTCTCTCTCTCTGTCTCTCTGTCTCTCTGTCTCTCTCTCTCTCTGTCTCTCTGTCTCTCTCTCTCTCTGTCTCTCTGTCTCTCTCTCTCTCTCTCTGTCTCTCTCTCTCTCTCTCTCTCTCTCCCTCTCTCTCTCTCTCTGAGTCGGAGCTGAGTGTGTGAGTGTGTGTGAGTGAGCTGCTGTATTTGTAGTTTTTCTTACTTTTCTTTTTGTTGTTTTTGATACTTTCATTTAGTTTTGGTTAGTTTAATGGTATAGGTCACTTTATATTTAATTTATAGTACTTTTTGGTGGTTAGTTTGGTTTATTTTGGGTGGTTTTGTCTCCTGCCGGCGTCTCGCCGGTCGGCGTGTGCAGCCGCCATGGTGAATGGAGAGGGGTTCTCCACGCTCACCAGGAAACATGGCATTAAGATCTGTCCTAGTTTCCCGTGCAGCGTGGAGGACATTAGTTTAGCTGTGGGGGGAAAGGTCGGGCACGGTAGTATTAAGTCGGCCGCTCGGATGAACGGCGCCGTGGTCATCTTCCTGGACCGGGAGGACAAGGTGAACCAAGTCATCGAGGCGGGCATCACCGTGAGAGAAATGTTTGTTCAGGTGCTACCACTGACACAACCAGCCACCAAGGTAGTCCTGTCCAATGTCCCACCGTTCATCTCTGATGGCTTCCTCAGCAGAGAGTTGTCCAGACACGGGAAGATAGTCTCCCCCGTTAAAAAGATCCTGTCTGGATGTAAATCTCCGTTGTTGAAGCACGTCGTGTCTCACCGGAGGCAGCTCTATATGATACTGAACCATCGGAACGAGGAGTTAAACCTCCGCTTCCATGTTAAAGTAGATGATTATGAATACGTGATTTTTGCAACGTCATCAGAGATGAAATGTTTTGGTTGTGGAGAGAGATCTCTACAGCACAGAGTACACAGAGGACAACGAGTCTTTCACCAGGTTCTGCAGAGACCTGCCCACGGTTTCTGGGGACGACAATGAGGAGCTGGAGGGGCCCCTGACGGAGGAAGAGGTTTTTAGAGCTCTACAAGGCATGCAGGGGGGAAAGGCCCCTGGGATTGATGGTCTCCCTCCAGAGTTTTACAAAACTTTCTGGGACATAATGAAAACAGACATTTTAGATGTTTTTATGGAAAGTTTTGATGGCTGCTCGTTACCGCAGAGTTGCAGAAGGGCAGTGCTGACTCTCCTCCCTAAAAAAGGGGACTTGCAGGACATTAAGAACTGGAGGCCAGTCTCTCTGCTGTGTGCAGATTACAAGATGCTGTCCAAAGTCCTGGCATCCAGGCTGAAGCTGGTGTTGGACCGGGTCATCCACAAGGCCCAAACCTACTGTGTGCCCGGCAGGTCCATTATTGACAATGTGTCGTTGATTCGGGATATTTTGGCAGTCTCTGGTTCATTGGGTGTAGACACTGGTCTGGTTTCTTTGGACCAGGAAAAGGCGTTTGACCGGGTTGAGCACCGTTACCTGTGGAAAGTTCTGGAGAGGTTCGGCCTCAGCCCTGGTTTCATCGCCAAGATAAAGGTAATGTATGAGAACATTGAGAGTGTGCTGAAGATTAATGGTGGGTTGTGTAAACCCTTCACAGTAACCAGGGGGATAAGACAAGGCTGCTCGATGTCAGGGATGTTATACGCCTTATCCATTGAACCCATGCTGCATAATGTCCGCTCTGGCATCAATGGCCTGTTTCTACCTGGTTTTACTCCACATTTTACTGTATCGGCCTACGCAGACGACATCATAGTTTTTATTAAAAACCAACAAGATGTAGATTGTTTAGGAAGTATTGTTCAGACTTTTAAGGAAATTTCTGCTGCCAAAGTCAACTGGGCCAAAAGTGAGGCCCTGGCAGTGGGGAGCTGGGCTGGAGGCCTCCCTCAGCTTCCTGGTGGGTTGACCTGGAAGAGGGGGGGTTTAAAGTACCTGGGGGTTTATCTGGGGGACCAGAGATCCACGGATAGGAACTGGGAAGGAGTGATTGAGAAGGTGGAGGGGAAGTTGGGAAAATGGAGGTGGCTGCTTCCCCATATGTCCTACAGAGGCAGGGTGCTCATCATTAACAACTTGGTGGCATCCAGCCTCTGGCACAAGTTAAAATGTATGGAGCCCCCTGCTGGTCTGTTAAAAACCATACAGTCGATTATTTTAAAGTTTTTTTGGGACATGATGCACTGGGTTCCCAAATGTGTTTTATATCTGCCAAAAGAGGAGGGGGGGCAGGGTTTGGTGGACTTGGAGAGCCGGACTGATGCTTTTAGATTACAGTTCATACAGAGGTTTTTATATGGAACTGATGATGTCGTCTGGAGGCCAGTAGCCAGCACCATTTTAAGGGGGGTTGCAGGTCTGGGTCTTGATGCTTCTTTGTTTTTAGTGGACTGTGGTTTTATCTCTTTGTGTGACTTGCCTTCTTTTTACCAAGGACTTTTTAAAGCATGGACACGTTTTAAATGGACCAGATTAGAACCTGCAGCATCTCTGTTCTGGCTCCTGGAGGAGCCTCTGGTGTGGGGGGGCCCGGCTGGATCTCAAGGATGGCAGCAGACCTGGACTCACGGAGAGGCTGATGAGGGCTGGAGTGACTACGTTGAAGGGGATCGTGGAGGCTGCAGGTCCTGGCTTCCTGAACACCGAGGCAGTGGCCTCTCTGCTGGGTCTGAGGTCGGCTCGCCACACCAGAACTATTCTGAACGAGTGGATTAACAGACTGGACAAAGGAGAGACAGAGATGCTGCGGGACTATTTTAATGGGACAGAAATGCCCGTTTCTGGAGACCCTTTTCCAGACATTGGTTTTTTAATTAACAACACTGACTCACTAGCACATCATACGCCACGTGTTGCTGATTTTCATATGCAGACTGGGAAAGGTCTGTATAGGAACTGTGTTCTGGCCACCCACAATAAGAAGCTGAGTGTGAGGAAGGACATGGTGTGGAAGGACAGACTGTTGAAAGACAGGAAACCAGTGTGGAGAGTCTTGTACAAGCCTCCCCTAAACAAGAGGTCAGGAGACCTGCAGTGGAGGATCCTCCACGGGGCTCTGGCTGTGAATGTGTTTCTGTCTAAGATTAATCCCACCGTGTCCTCCACGTGTCCATTCTGTCTCCACCCTGAGACCATTAGTCACTGCTATCTGGACTGTTACAGGCTGAAACCTCTTTTTAACATTTTAAAAACTGTGTTTTTAGATTGTGGAGAGGTTTTTAGTGAGACTGCTTTTATTTTTGGTGCTGGCTACAGAAAGAAAAATGCAAATAAGTGGAAAATGTTGAATTTTATTGTGGGTCAGGCAAAAATGTCAATTTATAAAAGTAGGAAAAACCAGATATAAAAGTGTGAGTGGACTAGAGCTGAGGAAGCTGTATGTGTCTCTGGTGAAGGCCAGAGTGAGAGTGGACTTCAGGTTCCTCTCTCTGATGAAGGACATGCAGCAGTTTTTAGACCAGTGGTGTCTCACCACGGCTCTGTGCTCTGTGAAGGAGGAGGAGCTCATCTTTCATTCTGTGTTTTTATGAGATTGTTATTTTTAAATGTGGTTTTATTTATTTTTTTGTGCATTTAAAAACAAGTATGATGTTCTGGTAGAAAAGGAAACGTTTTTCTGAAAATAAAGGTTTTGTAAAAATCAAAAATCTCTCTGTCTCTCTCTCTCTCTCTCTGTCTCTCTCTCTCTGTCTCTCTGTCTCTCTCTCTCTCTCTGTCTCTCTCTCTCTCTCTCTCTCTCTCTCTGTCTCTCTGTCTCTCTCTCTCTCTCTCTCTCCCTCTCTCTCTCTCTCTCTCTCTCTGTCTCCCTCTCTCTCTCTCTCTCTCTCTCTCTCTCTCTCTCTCTCTCTCTCTCTCTCTCTCTCTCTCTCTCTGTCTCTCTGTCTCTCTGTCTCTCTCTCTGTCTCTCTGTCTCTCTCTCTCTCTCTCTGTCTCTCTGTCTCTCTGTCTCCCTCCCTCTCTCTCTCTCCCTCTCTCTCTCTCTCTCTCTCTCTCTGTCTCCCTCTCTCTCTCTCTCTCTCTCTCTCTCTCTCTCTCTCTCTCTCTCTCTCTCTCTCTCTCTCTCTCCCTCTCTCTCTCTGTCTCTGTCTCTCTCTCTCTCTGTGTCTCTCTCTCTGTCTCTCTCTCTCTCTCTCTCTCTCTCTCTCTCTCTCTCTCTCTCTCTCTCTCTCTCTCTCTGTCTCTCTCTGTCTCTCTGTCTCTCCCTCAGTCACTCAGGTCCGCGGGTCTTTTCCGTTAACGTTTAGGGTTTCTTCAGCTTCAGGTTTGTTTTTTACTTCGGTTTGTAGTCCTTCCTTATTAACCAGTAGAGTTCTGGTAAACGTGGGGTTTGTAGTCCTTCCTTATTAACCAGTAGAGTTCTGGTAAACGTGGGGTTTGTAGTCCTTCCTTATTAACCAGTAGAGTTCTGGTAAACGTGGGGTTTGTAGTCCTTCCTTATTAACCAGTAGAGTTCTGGTAAACGTGGGGTTCGTAGTACTTCCTTATTAACCAGTAGAGTTCTGGTAAACGTGGGGTTAGTTCAGACGTGGTTCTTGGTAGAATGAGACTCGCGTTACGTCTCTGCCTGTCGGAGATATTTTTTCTTTTTTAAACCGTCAGCTGGCTCTAACCAGTTTTTTTTACTTCACGCACTGAGTGTCTGACACTTTCTTGCTGTATTTCATAAAAAAATAAAGGAAGTAGTGGTATAAAACTATATTACAAATGAATTAGCTACACACACACACACACACACACACACTCTCTGCCGGTCATCGGAGTTTTTTAAAGCCCCGCCCATTTCAAGACAACCCGACCCTCTTCCGGGTTAAATCCCGTCCACTTCCGGGTTAGGCCCCGCCCAGTCCGAGTACAGATACAGATACAGATAATTCATAATGGTTAACAGATACAGATACAGATACAGATAATGCTGTACTCGCTCATCCCTAGTTTAAATCTTGGGTTGTCTTCCCGTAGACCGTGAACTTGTTATCCTTCTGGGCCAAAATTGCAAATGCACTTTTTTGGCTCTTTTTCCAACATTTTTTGACGCTTTTTGAAAAAATGTTGCCACTTTTTTCGACACTTTGTTAAATACATAGTCAATAAACATAATTTAAATGACATAATACCTATTTTTTTTGGTAATGGTGGATTATTGTGACTGATAGCTAAGATCAGAGGATGTTGAGTGGCCACAGTTTATTTCAAATGCTATAAAATTGAAAAGAAATACCCACAATTCAATGAAAGTAATCATTAATTTTACCTGCCAAGAATGTTACACGGCTTCCATACAACATACATCCACGCATTCATGATATTCTGGTGCAATTTGGTTCAAAGAAACCCAAAATGCTGATATAAAAATGGGTCAAATTTGACCCGAGGAAAACACAAGGGTTAAGAAAACGCAGACAACCCAGAGAGTTTTTTTATATTATATATATTTACATTTACATTTTGAAATGCTTGAAAAAGCCTCGGAATCTGAATTGAAAACAAGGTTTACAAGCAAACACATTTACAAAAAAATAATGCCCATAACAGGTTCGAAATTCAAATATTAAGGGCTGCCTAATATTCGTTCGAATATACATTTTTTTTTTAAAGCAGCCATATTATGCTCATTTCCAGGTTCATAATTGTATTTTAAGGTTGTACCAGAATAGGTTTACATGGTTTAATTTTCTAAAAACACCATATTGTTGTTGTACTGCACCGCTCTCTCTCACTGCTGCAGATCCTCTTTTCAGCTGGTCTCTGTTTTAGCTACAGAGTGAGACCTCTTTTCTTCTTCTTCTTCTGGACTATCTTTGATTGCACTGCACATGTGCAGTAGCTCAGATGTAGCTCATGTCAGCTAGCTAGCTCCATAGACAGTAAAAGAAAGGCTGTTTCTACAACTTCAGTCAGTTACAAGGCAGGATTAGCTGGGAGACTTCTAAATGAGGGCACACATGTAAGTAGTTCTTTTGTAGATTATGGTGAACTTGTGTGTGTTGTTGCAGTGCTTTGCTACTGAGAACGAGGTAGCATGCTAGCGTTAGCATGCTAGCGTTAGCATTAGCATGCTAACGCTACGAGCTAATGGTTGCGGTTAGCCTGCTCGTTTCGGCTTGTGACGTCACAAGCCGTGCCGATTTTGACCAGCTCACCCAGAGACTGAAGGCAGGACACATTCAGAAACCGTATCTCACTCTAAACAGCATGGATGGATTTTTTTCAAAGTTTGTATGTGTGTGGAAGCACCAGAGACACAAAATAACACCCCAAATCCCAGAAAAAGTGTTTTTTTCATAATATGGGCACTTTAATATTCGAATTATATTCGAATATCGAAGTTCGGCGTCAAAGCCCTAATCTATAGTTATGCGGTGGCCCAGAGTTAGACCCTTTTGACTCCACACAGAAACAGCAACGCGTGCGGCATGACATCACTTTGTTGCAGAGACGCTATTGGTTAAATGCCGGCAAAGTAGAACACGGAAGCAGCTTGAAGCGAAAAGCGCGAGTATGTCTGCGGTCTGGAGGTATTATAAAGTTGATGACAACAACATTGCCGTAGCAAACTGTGAGATATGTAACAGAAGTAGACTTCCACCTACTTCTGTACCCCTCCCCGATGTGGCTGAATCACCAGTTGGAAGAATCTGTTTTTCCCAACTTCCTCATAATAATAAGAACATTCGTGCATTATTTCAAAAAGAAATTGTTTGTATTCCACATTTTACTGGAACCAATTTGTAAATGACATTGTTTGGAAAGAGGTTTGGATGATTCCTCACAGATACTTGATAGTAAACAAGGTGAAAGAAGTATCTTTCAAAATAATTCACAGATATTACCCTGCTAATCATTACATGATTAAATTTAAAAGAGACATCAACACAAACTGTTCTTTTTGTGAAGACCACCCAGAAACTGTTCTACACCTCTTTTGGCATTGCCCACTAGGGCTGAACGATTAATTGCATTTGCGATAATATCGCGATATGTTAAAACGCGATTTCCTAATCGCAAAGGCTGCGATTTGGTCACATGACTCGCGGGAGCAAATCAGTCTGCACTCCGCAGAGAAAGCATCAACTAGCACGCTAACGCTACGTCGTACCTTGAGCTGATTTCTGTCATTCAAACAACTCTGAGTTGTAGTTTAAAACTTTTACAGCCATTTTAATAAAATGAAGGGTTTTATTCTGGTTCGAGTCCATACGTGCAGTTAATGGATACAGACACGCAGAACTGAAGGCTCGGTTGGCAACGATTAGCTCTGATTAGCGGTTAGCTCCGGTTAGCTCCGGTTAGCGGTTAGCTCCGGTTAGCTCTGATTAGCGGTTAGCTCCGATTAGCTCCGATTAGCTCTGATTAGCGGTTAGCTCCGGTTAGCTCCGGTTAGCGGTTAGCTCCGGTTAGCTCCGGTTAGCGGTTAGCTCCGTTATAAAGATATGAGTGGAGGAGCTGCCACTGAGAGGGGTAACAACCAGACTGATAAATGACGTTCGGGGAGCTTTCACAGCAGCGTGGCCGCGATGTTTCAACAGTTTTATTAGTACAGTTAATCCCACGGCAAGAACACCAGCAACTAGCTAACGTAACGATAGCCTCTCTGAACAAGAACACCAGCAACATGCTAACGTAACGATAGCCTCTCTGAACAAGAACACCAGCAACTAGCTAACGTAACGATAGCCTCTCTGAACAAGAACACCAGCAACATGCTAACGTAACGATAGCCTCTCTGAACAAGAACACCAGCAACTAGCTAACGTAACGATAGCCTCTCTGAACAAGAACACCAGCAACATGCTAACGTAACGATAGCCTCTCTGAACAAGAACACCAGCAACTAGCTAACGTAACGATAGCCTCTCTGAACAAGAACACCAGCAACATGCTAACGTAACGATAGCCTCTCTGAACAAGAACACCAGCAACTAGCTAACGTAACGATAGCCTCTCTGAACAAGAACACCAGCAACATGCTAACGTAACGATAGCCTCTCTGAACAAGAACACTAGCAACTAGCTAACGTAACGATAGCCTCTCTGAACAAGTGCACACGGCAGCACGCAACTTCACGAGGGGGAGGGGCTGGAGGCAGCTCCTCTGTGCACTGTAAAAAATTACACTGTTGTGTGTGTGTGTGTGTGTGTGTGTGTCTGTGTGTGTGTGTGTGTGTGTGTGTGTGTATATACTATAATTTTACTTTTTTAACTGTCTAGTGTGTAATTGTGTGTTGTTCATACTATAAAATGATTTATTGTTTGTCTTTGTTGAATAATACAGAAGACAAAGAGCTTAAAAAAATAATAGAATCGAAATCGCAATATTTGGGAAAAAAAATCGCAATTAGATTATTTTCAAAAATCGTTCAGCCCTACTGCCCTCACACCACAACGTTTTGGCAAAACCTCGGCAGATTCATCATTAACCATATTTATAAAGACTTTGCCTTATTGTGGAAGGATGTTATTTTTTGCCTTTATAAAAGCCATAGTAAAGAAAAGATGTACTTCATTATAAATTTATTAATTCTTTTGGCAAAATTTCACATTCATAAGTGTAAATTCAGCACTAAAAAAACCTAGTTTTGTACTTTTTCTCCATGAAGTTGAACATTATATTAATCTGATTTCTGGTTCAAACAACAAAAAGGCTGTTAAAACTGTCAACATATGGTCCTCTTTCTCTTTGTAATGGCCTATAAGCTTCCCCTGGCAATCTTGTTTTATATTTTATTTTTGTTATGTATGTTTTTGACCACTCACATGTGATTTGTACCCTTTTTTTGCAATAAAAAACAGAGTTGTTGAATGTTAAAATAAGGTGAGTTAAATAAAAAATAAGGAACATCCTGGATCTGTTTTTTCGCTCTTCTTTATTCTTTTTTTATATATTATAGAAGTACCGGATCGGGACTCGGTATCGGTAGATACTCAATCAAATGACTCGGACTCGAGGGCAAAAAAACCTGATCGGGACATCCCTAGTTTTTGGCCCTTTTTCCGACAATTTTGATGTTTTTTTCTGATAATTTTGTCCCTTTTTTCAAGGTTTTTGTTGCTTTTTCTATAATGACTAAGGAACTTTTTTTGCTGACTTGTTGGGGCTTTATGTCGACCAAACTGTAAGTGAGACTATATGAGATATGCAGTAATACAGCCAAATATATCGGACTGTTTCGATGAAATGAAAGCATGTGAATAACCTCTACATGTCTGGCCCTTGATGTGATTCTCATTTTCTAGTGTGGCCCTTAAGGTGCTGACACACCAACCAGACGGCCGACCGTCGGCAGTAAAGCCAGTCGGACTGATCAGTCGGGTCCCCGAGGTCCAAAAAAAGGCCTCAAAACACACTGAGGCGACGCCGACTTGAGCGTACGCTCTGCGCGTGCGCGAAACGTAATACGTCTCCATAGCAGCAGGCGGCGCTGCTCTGTACTGTTTCCCAGAAAATGAAAACCGGCAGCTGATTGGACGAACGCGTCACGTGGGTCTTGTTTCAAGGGGGTAAGCTTCGCTTCAGAGCTCGAACCTCCTATGGCGCCATTTTGATGTTACCAAGCCATCACCTCCCGTTAGCATCCCATTGACTGCCATTCATTTTGACGTCACTTTGACAGCGAATAACTTTACATCTGAAGAGTTTAAAGACTCTATTTGTCTATTGTTTATTTCTAAAGAAACACGACAATGTATAAAAGGCTCCATTACCTTGTACCTCACGTTATGGCTCCGTAGCAGACGTTTTTATAAAAATAGGCTAACGATTGGGTCATAACCACGAGACTTACTGTCTCATAGTAGAGGAATTACCGTATAGTACAGGAGAAGCTCTCAGGCAGTTTGGACTTCCATTAGCTGTTTAAGTTTAATGACTAATGTTAACGATCAATAATTAGCCTGTGCCTATGTTATCTCCTTACATATACCTACGCTCTCCGTCCGCTCTACGCTCATTCCACTCGCCGTTTCAAGGGTTACGTAGATATAGATCATATAAGGTGATATACTGCGTATGGTCTGGAGGACTTGTTGGAAGGAACCGGCTGTCTCCAGTGTGAAGAGAGAAACAAAATGACGGAACCACTGAAGATACGTTTTTGCCACATTTCTAAAGTTTTTGGCGCTTTTTCCGACAATTTTACTTTTTTTTCAATAATTTTGTCCCTTTTTTCAATATTTTTGTCACTTTTTCTGACGTTTTTGGTGCTTTCTCCAACATTTTTGCCACATTTCTCAAGTTTCTGTCGCGTTTTCTGACAATTTTACTTTTTTTCCGATAATTTTGTCCCTTTTTTCAATACTTTTGTCACTTTTTCTGACGTTTTTGGTGCTTTCTCCAACGTTTTTGGTGCTTTCTCATACGTTTTTGGTGCTTTCTCCAACGTTTTTGCCACATTTCTGAAGTTTTTGGTGCTTTTTCTGACAATTTTGATGTTTTTTTCAAAAATGTGGTCCCTTTTTTGAATATTTTTGTCACTTTCTCCAACGTTTTTGCCACATTTGTAAAGTTTTTGGCGCTTTTTCCGACAATTTTACTTTTTTTTCAATAATTTTGTCCCTTTTTTCAATATTTTTGTCACTTTTTCTGACGTTTTTGGTGCTTTCTCCAACATTTTTGCCACATTTCTCAAGTTTCTGTCGCGTTTTCTGACAATTTTACTTTTTTTCCGATAATTTTGTCCCTTTTTTCAATACTTTTGTCACTTTTTCTGACGTTTTGGTGCTTTCTCCGACGTTTTTGGTGCTTTCTCCAACGTTTTTGCCACATTTCTGAAGTTTTTGGTGCTTTTTCCGACAATTTTGATGTTTTTTTCAAAAATTTGGTCCCTTTTTTGAATATTTTTGTCACTTTCTCCAACGTTTTTGCCACATTTCTCAAGTTTCTGTCGCGTTTTCTGACAATTTTACTTTTTTTTTCAATAATTTTGTCCCTTTTTTCAATACTTTTGTCACTTTTTCTGACGTTTTTGGTGCTTTCTCCAACGTTTTTGCCACATTTCTGAAGTTTTTGGTGCTTTTTCCGACAATTTTGATGTTTTTTTCAAAAATTTGGTCCCTTTTTTGAATATTTTTGTCACTTTCTCCAACGTTTTTGCCACATTTGTAAAGTTTTTGGCGCTTTTTCCGACAATTTTACTTTTTTTTTCAATAATTTGGTCCCTTTTTTCAATGTTATCGTCAATTTTTGTAAAGTTTTTGGTGCTTTTTCCGACAATTTTGACGTTTTTTCCGATAATTTTGTCCCTTTTTTCAATACTTTTGACACTTTTTCTGACGTTTTTGGTGCTTTCTCCAACGTTTTTTGCCACGTTTCTAAAGTTTTTGGCGCTTCCTCTGACAATTTTGAGTTTTTTTTCAATAATTTGGTCCCTTTTATCAACGTTATCACCACTTTTTCTAACATTTTTGGTGCTTTCTCCAAGGTTTTTGCCACGTTTCTGAAGTTTTTGGCGCTTTTTCCGACAATTTTACTTTTTTTTCAATAATTTTGTCCCTTTTTTCAATATTTTTGTCACTTTTTCTGACATTTTGGGTGCTTTCTCCAACGTTTTTGACACATTTCTAAAGTTTTTGGCGCTTTTTCCGACAATTTTACTTTTTTTTCAATAATTTTGTCCCTTTTTTCAATATTTTTGTCACTTTTTCTGACGTTTTTGGTGCTTTCTCCAACGTTTTTGCCACATTTCTCAAGTTTCTGTCGCGTTTTCTGACAATTTTACTTTTTTCAAAGATTTTCATCAGATTTTGAGCCACTCGTCATTTCCGGGTGAGTCCCGACTGTCCTGTCTCTGTCTGTCCTGTCTCTGTCTGTCCTGTCTCTGACTGTCCTGTCTCTGTCTGCCCTGTCTCTGTCTGCCCTGTCTCTGTCTGTCCTGTCTCTGTCTGCCCTGTCTCTGTCTGTCCTGTCTCTGACTGTCCTGTCTCTGTCTGTCCTGTCTCTGACTGTCCTGTCTCTGACTGTCCTGTCTCTGTCTGTCCTGTCTCTGTCTGTCCTGTCTCTGACTGTCCTGTCTCTGTCTGTCCTGTCTCTGACTGTCCTGTCTCTGTCTGCCCTGTCTCTGTCTGTCCTGTCTCTGTCTGTCCTGTCTCTGACTGTCCTGTCTCTGTCTGTCCTGTCTCTGTCTGTCCTGTCTCTGTCTGTCCTGTCTCTGACTGTCCTGTCTCTGTCTGTCCTGTCTCTGACTGTCCTGTCTCTGACTGAGCATGTCAGGTCGGCCCAAATGAAGGCCGACGGCTCCTCGGACGGACGACGGCACGAACACACCGAACGTCAAGTCACCGACCTCGCCAGACGGTCCGACGGCCGATTGTCAGCTCTGTGTGTCAACGCCCTTAGTGGAGTTGAGTTTGAACTAAACTGGGGTACAAACACACACAAACTCTCCGTAATAAAGAGAGCTTACGAGACTGAGAAGAAGAGGAAGAGGAACAGGTGGTGGTGATGGCGCAGTGGATATGACACATGCCTTTGGTGTGGGAGACCCGGGTTCGATTCCCACTGCAATACATCAACCAATGTGTCCCTGAGCAAGACACTTAACCCATAGTTGCTCCAGAGGCGTGCAACCTCTGACACATATATACATATAGCAATTGTAAGTCGCTTTGGATAAAAGTGAATTTTAATAAATGTAATGTAATGTAAAACACAGAGAACCCAAAACGGAGAACAGAGAGAACAGAGAGTGAGCCTCTGAATCGACGCCACAGCTTCTGTCTCTATAAAAAGGCTGCTTTTTGCACGGCTGCTGAACTCCTGTTAAATACTGAAACATTTCTCTGCCACAGACTTTTCCACTGCCGCTCCCGAAACAGGCCTGCGGTCTGTTAAACTGTCGGTGACGTCACTCTGTGACGGGGTCAGGTTCCGTCTCCGAACACAGCCGGCCCGCCGCGCTCACGCTCAGTTCACACAGAGTCTCCGCTACAGAACGGATGAACAACGTTATACACACAACACTTTCATAATCGGTTTGAGACATTTATAATTTTAAACTTCTCTGATGTCAGCTTGTTAAACGTTTTTGGCACTTTTTCTGACAATTTTGATGTTTTTTTTTCAATAATTTGGTCCCTTTTTTCAACATTATCGCCACATTTTTGGTGCTTTCTCCAACGTTTTTGGCACATTTCTCAAGTTTGTGGTGCTTTTTCTGACAATTTTGATGTTTTTTTTGATAATTTTGTCCCTTTTTTCAATATTTTTGTCACTTTTTCTAACGTTTTTGGTGCTTTCTCCAACGTTTTTGCCACGTTTCTAAAGTTTTTGGAACTTTTTCTGACAATTTTGACGTTTTTTTCAATATTTTTGTCACTTTTTCTGACGTTTTTGGTGCTTTCGCCAATGTTTTTGGCACATTTCTCAAGTTTGTGGTGCTTTTTCTGACAATTTTGATGTTTTTTTGGATAATTCTGTCCCTTTTTTCAATGTTATCGCCACTTTTTCTGACATTTTTGGTGCTTTCTCCAACGTTTTTGCCACGTTTCTAAAGTTTTTGGTGCTTTTTCTGACCATTTTGACGTTTTTTTCAATAATTTTGTCCCTTTTTTCAATATTTTTGTCACTTTTTCTGACGTTTTTGGTGCTTTCTCCAACGTTTTTGCCACATTTCTCAAGTTTTTGGTGCTTTTTCTGACAATTTTGATGTTTTTTTGGATAATTTGGTCCCTTTTTTCAACGTTATCGCCACTTTTTCTGAAGTTTTTGGTGCTTTCTCCAACGTTTTTGCCACATTTCTAAAGTTTTTGGTGCTTTTTCCGACAATTTTGATGTTTTTTCAATAATTTGGTCCCTTTTTTCAACATTATCGCCACATTTTTGGTGCTTTCTCCAACGTTTTTGGCACATTTCTCAAGTTTGTGGTGCTTTTTCTGACAATTTTGATGTTTTTTTCAATATTTTTGTCACTTTTTCTGACGTTTTTGGTGATTTCGCCAACGTTTTTGCCACATTTCTCAAGTTTGTGGTGCTTTTTCTGACTATTTTGATGTTTTTTTGGATAATTTTGTCCCTTTTTTCAATATTTTTGTCACTTTTTCTGACGTTTTTGGTGCTTTCTCCAACGTTTTTGCCACATTTCTCAAGTTTTTGGTGCTTTTTCTGACAATTTTGATGTTTTTTTGGATAATTCTGTCCCTTTTTTCAATGTTATCGCCATTTTTCTGACATTTTTGGTGCTTTCTCCAACGTTTTTGCCACGTTTCTAAAGTTTTTGGTGCTTTTTCTGACCATTTTGACGTTTTTTTCAATACTTTTGTCATTTTTTTCAATATTTTTGTCACTTTTTCTGACGTTTTTGGTGCTTTCTCCAACGTTTTTGCCACATTTCTCAAGTTTTTGGTGCTTTTTCCGACAATTTTGATGTTTTTTCAATAATTTGGTCCCTTTTTTCAACATTATCGCCACATTTTTGGTGCTTTCTCCAACGTTTTTGGCACATTTCTCAAGTTTGTGGTGCTTTTTCTGACAATTTTGATGTTTTTTTCAATATTTTTGTCACTTTTTCTGACGTTTTTGGTGATTTCGCCAACGTTTTTGCCACATTTCTCAAGTTTGTGGTGCTTTTTCTGACTATTTTGATGTTTTTTTGGATAATTTTGTCCCTTTTTTCAATATTTTTGTCACTTTTTCTACGTTTTTGCTACATTTCTCAAGTTTCTGTCGCGTTTTCTGACAATTTGGACATTTTTTCCAACAATTTTGACGTTTTTTTTCAATAATTTGGTCCCTTTTTTCAACGTTATCACCACTTTTTCTGACGTTTTTTGGTGCTTTCTCCAACGTTTTTGCCACATTTCTCAAGTTTCTGGCGCGTTTTCTGACAATTTTGACGTTTTTTCCAATAATTTTGTCCCTTTTTTCAATATTTTTGTCACTTTTTCTAACATTTTTGGTGCTTTCTCCAACGTTTTTGCCACGTTTCTAAAGTTTTTGGCGCTTTTTCCAACAATTTTGACGTTTTTTCCGAAAATTTTGTCCCTTTTTTCTATATTTCTGTCACTTTTTCTGACGTTTTTGGTGCTTTCTCCAACAGCTCACTCTCTGTTCTCTGTGTTTTCCTTCTTCTTTGTGAATATTGTTCTAGTTTCTTCTCTCCTCTGTGACAGTAAACTGAATATCTTTGAGTTGTGGACAAAACAAGACATGTAAGGACGTCATCTTGGGCTTTTTGGGAAATGCTGATCCACATTTTTCACCGTTTTCTGACATTTTAGAGACCGAACAACTAATCCATTCATTCAGGAAATAATCCACAGATGTATCGACTATGAAACTAATCGTTACTCGCAGCCCTGTGAAACAGAAAAATCTACAGACGCAAATGGACAAAGTGTAGTAA
The DNA here is from genome assembly GCF_008315115.2 of Sander lucioperca. Classification (NCBI taxonomy): domain Eukaryota; kingdom Metazoa; phylum Chordata; class Actinopteri; order Perciformes; family Percidae; genus Sander; species Sander lucioperca. Next base: position 39,044,941 of record NC_050175.1, read on the forward strand.
AATAAACATCTGAATGTGTATTTTGGATGTTTTGGTTTCCACTAGTCTAAAAGAAGACAAGTTATGCAGTCCTTCCAGAAAAACGTGATTATGCGATCGTATAATTCAACGCATAATCAGCCAAAGTCTGCATATTTATGCGGGGGGGGGGGGCGCATTTTTTCAAATACGCCGCACTTTCGCCACATAAATTGCTGATTTCCACACAAAATATGCGGGGCTTGCATGATTTCATAATCCCCGCATTTTCATTGCAAAAAAGTCACATATATCTTAGCAGAAAGTTGAAAAGTGTTGCGTTTACTTCACACTAGAGCAGCCATTTTCCGTTAACGTTATGAAGTGACGTAATTACGCGACGTGAACATCATCGAAAAGCTGCAAATTTTTAATATTTATGCATAAAATTGCATAAATATCCCCCATATTCCATCACATTTTTTAAGAAAACGTGACGCATAATCAAGGATTTTTGCCCAAAACAATCACAAAAAAACTCCTCATTTTTCTGGAAGGACTGACATATGGAAGCAAAACAGTGCCAAAATCTCAGAATGGACCAGAGCAAATTATGGTTTTGCCTGGCGTGGCCTTTAAACTTTTTTCAACCTGAGGAATAATCGGACTTTGCATCCGAACTGTGTGAGACTTACTTGACTCCGAAGCGATCCGTGAACATGATGTGGTTCCGAAAGGTCCGGTTGATGTCCAGGTCGATCTGTTTGATCTCGGACGAGTACCGCCGGGCCTGCTCCTTCATTCTCTGGGCGGAAAACAAAGAGCCAAGTCAACAAGGACGAGTCGGCTAAAAGAAAAGAAAGAGATCGCTGCTTGCAGCTTTCTCCAGAACCATTGTACTCCACAATAACTTACAGAGGGACCCTGAATCACTTAATATGGAAATAACCGTACACTACCGATCGCACGCCTGGCTGGCCGCTTCATACCAGACGTGCATTTCTCCTGCGTGCCCAGGAATGTGTCACTATCTGTCTGTCTCTCTGTCTCTCTCTCTGTCTGTCTCTCTGTCTCTCTCTCTGTCCGTCTCTCGCTCTCTCTGTCCGTCTCTCACTCTGTCTGTCTGTCTGTCTGTCTCTCTCTGTCTCTCTGTCCATCTCTCTCTCTGTCTGATTCTCTCTCTCGATCTGTCTGTCTGTCTGTCTCTCTGTCTCTCTCTCTGTCCGTCTCTCACTCTGTCTGATTCTCTCTCTCGATCTGTCTGTCTGTCTGTCTCTCTGTCCATCTCTCTCTCTCTCTCTGTCTGTCTGTCTGTCTGTCTGTCTCTCTGTCTGTCTCTCTGTCCGTCTCTCACTCTGTCTGTCTGTCTCTCTGTGTCTCTCTCTGTCCGTCTCTCACTCTGTCTGTCTGTCTGTCCGTCTGTCTGTCTGTCTCTCTGTCTCTCTCTCTGTCCGTCTCTCGCTCTCTCTGTCCGTCTCTCACTCTGTCTGTCTCTCTCTCTCTATCTGTCTGTCTGTCTCTCTGTCTGTCTGTCTGTCTGTCTCTCTGTCCATCTCTCTCTCTCTCTGTCTGTCTGTCTCTTTCTCTGTCTGTCTGTCTCTCTCTGTCTGTCTGTCTGTCTGTCTGTCTCCCTGTCCATCTCTCGCTCTCTCTGTCTGTCTGTCTCTCTGTGTCTCTCTGTGTCCATTTCTCTCTCTGTCCGTCTGTCTGTCTGTCTCTCTCTGTCTGTCTGTCTGTCTTTCTCTCTCTCTCTCTCTGTCTGTCTGTCTGAGAAGGGGTTGGGGTGGTGCGAGATCACTGAAGGCTTGCACCGACAGAGTTGTTGTCATTACTCAGAATTCCTCAAGGGGGCGACAGAAACTACGCACTATAAATGAGAGGTTCTCCAGCTTTTTTCAATAATATTCCCCCTTTGAACAGTGTTTTTAAGCCATGTACCCCCTAACCAGCGCAAACCATTTTTGGTAGAAAAAAAAAAGTCTCTATAAAGAGGAAGAATACAGCGATGTCAGAGATAGATTTACTAAACAACAGCCTTGGACCTGGACTAGAAATCTAGACCCCACTAGTGGCAGCAAATGTAATTTGCAGCCAGGGTCGTCTAGCAACTCTCCATTGGCTTGCGAGCTGGAAAAACCAAACTCTGGTCGGGCCAATCACATCGTGTATAGAGTCGGTGGGCGGGGCTTAACATAATGACGGCAGAGTTGCGACGGTTCCGCGTGAATTCATTAGACAGTATATATAATGGACCAACAGATCCCGTGTCTCTGGACGGAGACCAGTGAAGGATATTAGAAGATCTTTCCCGGTGATGGCTGAGCGTTACTGAGCAGCCTCCAACTGAGCTTGAAGACGTAGATGTGACGTGAGCAACCTGTCTGAAAGTTGGAAGTCTTCTGGTAGCTGTGCCAAGAGAAATCTCAATCATTCCCAATCTAGCAGAGACGGAGAGCGTAGGTATATGTAAGGAGATAACATAGACACAGGCTAATTATTGATCACTAAAATGATAGTTAACATTAGTAATTAAACTTAAACAGCTAATGGAAGTCCAAACTGCCTGAGAGCTTCTCCTGTACTATACGGTAATTCCTCTACTATGAGACAGTAAGTCTCGTGGTTATGACCCAATCGTTAGCCTATTTTTATAAAAATGTCTGCTACGGAGCCATAACGTGAGGTACAAGGTAATGGAGCCTTTTATACATTGTCGTGTTTCTTTAGAAATAAACAACGGACAAATAGAGTCTATAAACTCTTCAGATGTAAAGTTATTCTCTGTCAAAGTGACGTCAAAATGAATGGCAGTCAATGGAATGCTAACGGGAGGTGATGGCTTGGTAGCATCAAAATGGCGCCATAGGAGGTTCGGGTTGTGAGGAGACGCTTACCCCCTTGGTGAATTCCCTGCTACTTGAAAACAAAGAAGATGGCTGCTGCTGCTGTTGCTGGTGAACAGCGGTCTTTGGAATCGGCTTTGGCCGCAACTCTGGAAGACTTGGAGTTCAACAAAGAACGGCACTGAAGTCATTCTTAAAAAAGGAAGATGGGTTCAGAGTTTTGCCGACCGGATACGGCAAACGTTGAATCTATCAACTAGCGTTGCTCTGGTTGCAGTAACGGAGATAGCGGAGATAGCGGAGATAGTGCAGATAGCGGAGATAGCGGAGATAGTGCAGATAGCGGAGATAGCGGAGATAGTGCAGATAGCGGAGATAGCGGAGATAGTGCAGATAGCGGAGATAGCGTGGGTGCGGCCACCCTATGGCCCCTCAAACGCCGCCGATCTTGCATCACTTGACGAGAATGGGGGCCCTCGCCAAGTGACACATTGCAGATTATTAGCTGAAAGAAGCTAGTTACTGCATAAATCTCACGTTGTGATAATCCAGCTCTTCTTATCAAATGTAACAGTCACTGAACTCATGGTTACAACGGTAAACCAACACAACAATGACAATTATCAGGCAACTAAACACTACATTCACAGCAGACACATTAAAGAAATTCATGAAGTTACATTTGTATTCCGAACAAATGGCAAACTTATCAGCAAAGTTTAACACAACTCTATTTACCGCCTTGCTTCATGGGAATTGACCAGCCAATGAGCCACGCTATCTTTATTTTTTCACGTCGTTATTTCGTTCTTTTAAAATGACTTGGTAGCAGAGGGCCCCGTGATTAAGCTCCGCCCCCACTGTACTGAGACTCTAGCTCCGCCCCTGTCTGGTTGGCTATAGAGCTCAACAGTCCCGCCCCTCCTCTGAGAGACCGCGGGTTCCGGAAGTAAATTTCCCATTAATTTCACCCATTGACGTCTGGAAAAATCCGTATATGAAGAGTTTTAGACCGTACCTTAGGCTAACCAGACGGTACGTGACTCATAAGCATAGAACGTATAATTTCGAGTAAAAAAACTAACACAAAATACCCAAAAAAGTAAAAGGTACAAGACTGTGTACATATCATCATTTCAGAGCGAAGGAACTACTCATCCCATAAACCACTGAACAAAGGAAGCTAACGTTAGTTTAGCTAGCAGCTAATTCGGCTAACCGCCAGCTGAGACAGCGTGTAATAACTTTCAAAATAAACCTGAAAATAACCGTTAACATATATAACGGCTGTTACGTCAGCTGTAGACGGCTTTACCCAGTGATAAGTTTGAGTTAACGTTATTTTAGACTGAATCAAGCTGTCAGCTAGCGGTTAGCCGAATTAGCTGTTAGCTAAACTAACGTTAGCTTCCCGGTGGAGGCTAACGTCAGAAGCGTGGAACCGATTGTGATTCGTGCAGTGTCATAAATCCTCGTGACGGATCGTGCAGGCAGCTCCCCCTCCCCCCCTCACTGTGGGACTGTGGGATTGTGGGTAATGAAGTACTTATCCAAGACATCGCGAATAAAAGACATTTATCTCTAAACAAGGTTAGTGCCCCATGATTTTTGGCGTCTATATAAGCATATACAATCGCTGAGTCATGTCATAGCTGGTTTTAAGTCTACCATCGACGGTTACCATTTTATGGCTTATAATCCAATTTGTCAATGGAGAAATTGCATTATATTTTTACTTCCGGAAACCCGCTGTGGGCGGGACTGTTGAGCTCTATTGCGTGCAGAGGGAATCTGAAAGACGTTTATCCCGCCCCTCGGATTGAGCACTGCCAATGGTGAGTTCCCAGACATCCAACATCTGGATGTGGGTCTGGGAATAGGGGGACACGTACCCCCTGCAGTCCTCCAGAGTACCCCTAGGGGGACACGTACCCCTGCAGTCCTCCAAAGTACCCCTAGGGGGACACGTACCCCCTGCAGTCCTCCAAAGAACCCCTAGGGGGACACGTACCCCCTGCAGTCCTCCAGAGTACCCCTAGGGGGACACGTACCTCCATTTTAGAAACACTGCTATAAATAATAGGGTGGATTGTGCATGAATGTAACATATTTTTAAGCATGGAGAACATTATTTGTGTATTTTCAACTACTGACTAACTTCACTAATGTTCTGCAGGCTGGATGACATTGTGAGTGCACACCTCATATTTGCCTTCGTTGTCATTCTTGGCCCTCTCCACGTCCAGCATCAGGGCCCAGGCCCGGCCTCGCAGCTGCAGGGGAATGCCCTTGTACACCCGCTTCACCATCTGACAGCAGAGAGCAGGAGAACACATGACACTGCGTGAATAAATAAGAAGCCAGAAGGTTTCAGAGGGCGTTGACGCTGTGAAGTGTGTGAGTCACCGGAAAGTTGAACCGCCTACGGCAATATTCACAAGTACAAAGCAAAGGATTTTCACATTGAAACGTATTCAGTGAGTATCCAGATCTCCAGATCTGTGTGTGTGTGTGTGTGTGTGTGTGTGTGTGTGTGCGCGCATGTGTGTGTGTGTGTGTGTGCCTGTGTGTGTGTGTTTGTGTGCGTGTGTGTATGTGTGTGTGTGTGCGCATGTGCCTGTGTGTGTGTGTGTGTGTGTGTGTGTGTATTTGTGTGTGCATGTGTGTGTGTGTGTGCGTGTGTGTGTGTGTGCATGCGCGCATGTGCCTGTGTGTGTGTGTGCGTGTGTGTGTCTCTGTGTGTGTCTCTGTGTGTGTGTGTGTGTGTGTGTGTCTGTGTGTGTGTGTGTGTGTGTGTGTGTGTGTGTGTGTGTGTGTGTGTGTGTGTGTGTGTGTGTGTGTGTGCGCATGTGCCTGTGTGTATGTGTGTATTTGTGTGTGTCTATGTGTGTGTGTGTGTGTGTGTGTGTGTGCGTGTGTGCGCATGTGCCTGTGTGTGTGTGTGTGTGTGTATTTGTGTGTGTCTCTGTGTGTGTGTGTGTGTGTGTGTGTGTGTGTGTGTGTGTGTGTGTGTGTGTGTGTGTGTGTGTGTGTGTGTGTGTGTGTGTGCGTGTGTGCGCCTGTGCCTGTGTGTGTGTGTGTGTGTGTGTGTGTGTGTGTGTGTGCGCCTGTGCCTGTGTGTGTGTGTGTGTGTGTGTATTTGTGTGTGTCTCTGTGTGTGTGTGTGTGTGTGTGTGTGTGTGTGTGTGTGTGTGTGTGTGTGTGTGTGTGTGTGTGTGTGTGTGTGTGTGTGTGTGTGCGTGTGTGCGCCTGTGCCTGTGTGTGTGTGTGTGTGTGTGTGTGTGTGTGTGTGTGTGTGTGTGCGTGTGTCAGACACGGATCAAGTAACGGCTCCGATTAATAACAGTGTTTTTGGGAGTTTTAAAAACTTCCCAGTATAACATTAACCTTTTGGCAGCTTCTACTGGCAGCGAGCGTGGAAATGTTGTAACTTCAAAACTCAGAAAATATCCAACTCAGAACTCGAGTTTGTGATCCGTTGATCCTATTTACAACTGAGTTTCTCCACAAAGAATCGTGCAAAAACATCACTTTTAATCTTGTGTTTACCAGAGATGTGCTCAGAAGTTTCTTGGAGAAAAGTAATTCAGCATGAAAAAGCTTTAACTAATAACTAATCGACTAAAGAAATCTTAGTGGACTAAAACCGTCGACTACCATCGACGTAGAGAGGACCTAATTAAAACTTTTCCCCCTCTCGTCCATTATTTTTCAAACTTAGGGCCCTATTTTAACGATCTGAGCTCACGGCGTGAAGCGCCTGGTGCAGGTGTGTTTAGGGCGTGTCCAAATCCACTTTTGCTAGTTTGACGGCGGAAAAAAGGGTCCGTGGTCCGGGCGCATGGTTCTAAAGGGTTGTACTTAGTGTCTTCATTAATCAGAGGTGTGTTTTGGGCGTAACATGCAATCAACCAATCAGAGATCATCTCCCATTCCCTTTAAAAGCCAGGTGCGTTTGGACCTTGGAGCATTGCTGTTATGATTAGCACCGTAATATTTTTATTTGTAATCTTCTGCATGTGTGTGTGCTGCTGTGCGTCCCTGTGTGTGTAACAAGCATAGTGTGCTCTCACTGTGCACGAGCCTAGGAGCATTTTACTAATGCTCTGTTAAAATAACAATGAAATGCTGCGTTATTGACTTTAGACCAGGTTTTTGTTGGTCAATGGTGCGATCACTTCCCTCTGCCTCAAGATAGCAACACGCCCAGAATGCACCTGAACACACCTCCCTGTAAGACCAGCACGCCCAGAATACACCTGAACACACCTTCCTGTAAGACCAGCATGCCCAGAATGCACCTGAACACACCTCCCTGTAAGACCAGCACGCCCAGAATGCACCTGAACACACCTCCCTGTAAGACCAGCACGCCCAGAATGCACCTGAACACACCTCCCTGTAAGACCAGCACGCCCACAATGCACCTGAACACACCTCCCTGTAAGACCAGCACGCCCACAATGCACCTGAACACACCTCCCTGTAAGACCAGCACGTCCACAATGCACCTGAACACACCTCCCTGTAAGACCACCACGCCCATGGGCCACAGATGGGTGCAGGTGCATTTGCTATTTAAACGACTCGGGCGCTAGACGGGAAACTGACAACTGCGTCGGTCTTAAACCAGCAAAGACACTTGCGTTGGGCTTTGCGCTGCACTGCACCGGGTGCAAGATAGGACCCTATGGTTGTTACTCACCCTGTCACTGTTCTTGTATTTGTCCCACTTCTTCGCCATCTTCAGCCACTTTTCCGCACGCTCGATCTCCAGCTGTTTCCTCTGTGAGGGAGACAGGAGCTGGTCAACACAACTGACAACCTGGGGTTTGTTAGTATTGTGAGTGCAGTCCACCTACATCTCTGCCCGATGGACAGAGACAGCCTTTTGTTATGACCATTTCCTTCATTACCTTTTCCTCATGTGCAGTCAGGGCCGGCAGCTCCTCCTCACTGTAAAAAGAAAAGAAAGTATCAGTGATCACCGGAGCGGCGGAGTGATTTGCTCGCAGCACCTGAGAAGCCCCCGTGGTGAGGAGCAGAGAGTTCGCCTGGAGTTCGCTCAGAGTTGGAGTAATATCACTCCGCCCAGCAGTGCTTCGCCTTTCTTAGAATATAGTTCCCAGTATGTATACGGTTAGAAGATGGCTGTGTGTCATGTGACCATGTTATTTGTACACGCTGTGACTATACAAATCACAACATGTAAACAGGAACATGTTGGTGTTATTTTGTCTAGGCTAGGCTAGATGGAGCCGGTTACCTCCAGGATCTGTGCTAAGCTAGGCTAGTTGGAGCCGGTTACCTCCAGGATCTGTGCTAAGCTAGGCTAGATGGAGCCGGTTACCTCCAGGATCTGTGCTAAGCTAGGCTAGATGGATCCGGTTACCTCCAGGATCTGTGCTAAGCTAGGCTAGATGGAGCCGGTTACCTCCAGGATCTGTGCTAAGCTAGGCTAGATGGATCCGGTTACCTCCAGGATCTGTGCTAAGCTAGGCTAGATGGAGCCGGTTACCTCCAGGATCTGTGCTAAGCTAGGCTAGATGGAGCCGGTTACCTCCAGGATCTGTGCTAAGCTAGGCTAGATGGAGCCGGTTACCTCCAGGATCTGTGCTAAGCTAGGCTAGATGGAGCCGGTTACCTCCAGGATCTGTGCTAAGCTAGGCTAGATGGAGCCGGTTACCTCCAGGATCTGTGCTAAGCTAGGCTAGATGGAGCCGGTTACCTCCAGGATCTGTGCTAAGCTAGGCTAGATGTGGCCGGTTACCTCCAGGATCTGTGCTAAGCTAGGCTAACGGTTGGTGCGTCAGACAGAGTTACAACACGCAGGGAGATGAGAAGGGTATGTATGGACTTATCTAACTCTGGGGAATACGGTGAATAAGACAAAGTCCCAATAAGTCGGCGTGTTCCTTTAATATAAAAAAGTTACGCACTAAAGCTTTAAAGTAGATTTTGTTCAGGGCTAAATTATGTGGTATCGGATCTATGTATAAACTCCAGTACTTTCCGATACCGATACCAGCATTTTAGGCGGTATCGGATGCTTTTCCAATACTGGTATCAGTATCGGAGTAACGCCTGATTTTAACCCAAAGCACAATCTTTTTCTAAACTGAACTAAGTCGTTTTGTGCCTAAAAATAACCAAACTAAGACGAGCTTTACGTTCAAAACAAACTGCGACCGACCTACCGACTTGGTTTAAATATGAGGATGTATTCCCGCCACTGCTAGGGGCGCCAATTTATGAAACGCTCCTGAGGGTCGTATTAGAGGGGGGGGAACAAACGACTCATATACTGCGTATGGTCTGGAGGACTTGTTGGAAGGAACCGGCTGTCTCCAGTGTGAAGAGAGAAACAAAATGACGGAACCACTGAAGATATATTAAAGTTAATTTTACTTGAAAACCCAACAAGGAGGCAGTCTCCGCACTACAGAATAGTACAGACAATGACCTAACGAAAAGCTCTCTACAGCTGCTTTTTATAATAACAAGTGTAATGCAAAAAAAATCATGATACAAGAGTTGGTGTCGTCAGATGTTATGTGGTAAGAGACGATTACGTCTCCTTTATCTAGTCAGGGAGCGCCTGTTCCTTCCTCAGCATCCCACCGGGCTCCAGACAAGGACATGCAGTGGCTCCATGTTATCTTGTTTAGAGTATTCAGTATAATATTATAATATGCAAACAGTTTAATAATAACAAGAGAGAAAGTATGTAAATCAAAATTTCCCTAAAGGCAGTTACACACCAACCAGACGGCCGACCGTCGGCAGAAAAGGCAGTTGGACGTAATACGTCTCCATAACAGCAGGCGGCGCTAATCTGTATTGTCGCCCAGAAAATGAAAACCGGCAGCTGATTGGACGAACGCGTCACGTGGGTCTGGTTTCTCCGGAAATTCAAAGCCAGACTGTCATGGCGGCTCGTTCAGAATACGATCTCATGTTGGACTAAAATAGTATAATAATAAAAAAGATTTTCGTCAGATTTTGAGAGGCTTAGTCACGCTCATTCTGCTCGCCATTTCCGGGTGACGGTACAGATCCATTTGACCGTGCAACGCTTCTGTCGCGCTGCGCTCCACTCTATTCCTATGGGTGACGTCAAGCGACTTCAACGTGCACGTAAAGCATTTCGGGAAGGCGGCGCGTCTAAAAGCTGGCCGATGCACATCTTTATGCAAATTAATCCGTTGAACGCGACGCAACTATCCAGTAGAAGCAGACGAAAATCTTTCAAACTGACCTTTGTTGATCTGAAATGAAGACAAATTCAGCAACTGCACGGCCTATTTCTCGCTTAAAATGTTTAAAGAAACACGTTTCGGTGAACTATTTTAGTAAAATACTAGATCAGGGGTCACCAACCTTTTAGAAACTGAGAGCTACTTCATGGGTACTGAGTCATACGAAGGGCTACCAGTTTGATACACTCTTCTGAAATAACAAATTTGCTCAGTTTGCCTTTAGTTATATATGATTATTAATGATTAATGATACTCATCTATGTGAAGACATTGATCACGTTAATGATTTCACATTATCAATAATTATCAACAATGACTTAACAAGGTGGGAAACAGATAATGTCAATATTCAATTTTCATTTTTAGAACAGGCCTGAGGGCTACTCATGTGGTCCTTGGGGGCTACCTGGTGGCCGCGGGCACCGTGTTGGTGACCCCTGTACTAGATCGTATTTGTCGGTACACGATCCGTTCTGCACATGCGCAAAATGTTCGCGCATGCGCGGTTGTACGAGGATTTACGACACTGCACGATCTGTTCCACGCTTCCGGTCGACAGCCAAGCTAACGTTAGTTTAGCTAACAGCTAATCGCTAACGCTAGCTGATGTAGCGGCGCGTAGCCCCACGCAGCTACTTTTGCTACGCTCATTCGCTAGCTGATTGTAGCGGTCTGCCGTTAGCCTCCACAGGCAAACTAACGTTAGTTTAGCTAACAGCTAATTCGGCTAACTGCTAGCTGAGACAGCATGTAATAACTTTAAAAGACCCTCAAAATAAAACTTGAAAATAAACGTTGACATATATAACAAACACCTAACATATATAACAGCTGTTACGTCAGCTCTACTTTACTTGTGCTCATTTAAAATACAATCACTCAATGCTTGTCTTTGTTATTACTGTGAAGTCTTAATTTAGCTGTAGCTGCTTTTCCCATTACGTTTGAGTTAACGTTATTTTAGACTGAATCTAGCTGTCAGCTAGCGGTTAGCCGAATTAGCTGTTAGCTAAACTAATGTTAGCTTCCCGGTGGAGGCTAGCCATAGGCTAGCGTGGAACAGATCGTGCAGGTCGTATCCTCGGTAAAACAGTATTATCTTGCGCATGTGCAGAACGGATCGTGTACCGACAGTATTCTCAACGAGCCGCCATGACACTCACACAACCCACGTCAGGCGTTCGTCCAATCAGCTGCCGGTCAAGGACGTGGAGCATCAACCGTGGATGTATGACGTTGCGACACCACGCTTCAGTCGTGTCGGACAAATGGATCTGTACCGTGAGTCCCGACTGCCCTGTCTCCGACTGAGCATGTCAGGTCGGCAAAAAACGTGACAGACTCGAGTCACCGACCTCGCCAGACTGTCGATGGCCGATTATCGGCTCTGTGTGTAGCTGCCTTAACACGGACTTACTGCATGAAGCCGAAGCGGTCGATGACTTTGTAGATACTGTAGTCAGCATCTTCCCAGGGGTCGATCTGCACCCCGCCCTGCCTGCCCTAAAGACACAAACACACAAACTTACTACACACACAGCAGCACACAGTATTGGCTACATTTACACTGCTATTACACTGTTGTTTATTTATTTTGGGTCTTTTCCCTGTATTACATAGTGACAGTGGACAGACAGGAAAGGTGGGAGAGAGATGGGGGATGACACACAGCAAAGGGCAGCAGGTCAGATTCGAACCCGCACCGCTGCAAAGGACTCAGCCAACATGGGGCGCACGCTCTTACTGGGTGAGCTAGAGACCGCCCCCTACGTTTTGGTTTTGAAGTGGCGTTTCAGACAAAAAATTATCTCTGTGCATACAAGAGTTTTAGCTACAGTAGCAGAAATATTAGGAAATATTCTCCTTATTTTATATGGGTATCAATACCATAGACAGTATATATAATGGACCAACAGGTCCCGTGTCTCTGGACGGAGACCAGTGAAGGATATTAGAAGATCTTTCCCGGTGATGGCTGAGCGTTACTGAGCAGCCTCCAACTGAGCTTGAAGACGTAGATGTGACGTGAGCAACCTGTCTGAAAGTTGGAAGTCTTCTGGTAGCTGTGCCAAGAGAAATCTCAATCATTCCCAATCTAGCAGAGACGGAGAGCGTAGGTATATGTGAGGAGCCTTTTATACATTGTCGTGTTTCTTTAGAAATAAACAACGGAAAAATAGAGTCTTTAAACTCTTCAGATGTAAAGTTATTCTCTGTCAAAGTGACGTCAAAATGAATGGCAGTCAATGGGATGCTAACGGGAGGTGATGGCTTGGTAGCATCAAAATGGCGCCATAGGAGGTTCGGGTTGTGAGGAGACGCTGACCCCCTTGGTTGATACCAATACCGTGACTTCGATACCGGTTCCTAAACGATACCTGTGTGTAACGTAGAGTTTTTCCTACGTGTATCTACGAAGTGTAACGTTAGACAGCCAAGCCAAGACAGTTAGCACTAAAAGGTTTCACCCTTATAGAACGGATCCTGTATAACACGATCTACAATAACAACCATATAAGCTAGAGCAGTGTTTCTCAAATGGGGGTACATGTCCCCCTAGGGGTACTCTGGAGGGCTGCAGGAGGTACGTGTCCCCCTAGGGGTACTCTGGCGGACTGCAGGGGGTACGTGTCCCCCTAGGGGTACTCTGGAGGACTGCAGGGGGGTACGTGTCCCCCTAGGGTTACTTTGGAGGACTGCAGGGGGGTACGTGTCCCCCTAGGGGTACTCTGGAGGACTGCAGGGGGTACGTGTCCCCCTAGGGGTACTTTGGAGGACTGCAGGGGCTATGTGTCCCCCTAGGGTTACTTTGGAGGACTGCAGGGGGTACGTGTCCCCCTAGGGGTACTCTGGAGGACTGCAGGGGCTACGTGTCCCCCTAGGGGTACTCTGGAGGACTGCAGGAGCTACGTGTCCCCCTAGGGGTACTCTGCAGGACTGCACGGGGTACGTGTCCCCCTAGGGGTACTCTGGAGGACTGCAGGGGGTACGTGTCCCCCTAGGGGTACTCTGGAGGACTGCAGGAGCTACGTGTCCCCCTAGGGGTACTTTGGAGGACTGCAGGGGGTACGTATCCCCCTAGGGGTACTCTGGAGGACTGCAGGGGCTACGTGTCCCCCTAGGGGTACTCTGGAGGACTGCAGGAGCTACGTGTCCCCCTAGGGGTACTCTGGAGGACTGCAGGGGGTACGTGTCCCCCTAGGGGTACTCTGGAGGACTGCAGGGGGTACGTGTCCCCCTAGGGGTACTCTGGAGGACTGCAGGGGGTACGTGTCCCCCTAGGGGTACTTTGGAGGACTGCAGGGGGTCCGTGACATTTTTTGCTAAATGTTTTTCAGTTACAAGGCTGTAGTTACTTCTACTGTCTTTATTTCTCCAAGTTTGTCGCTGTTTTTGAAGTTTGTCTCCTTTTTTTGAAGGTTTTTTCTTTTGTTTTGACCTATTCTTGCCTTTCTTCCTTACATTTTTCGCCTTTCTTTCTGCCTTTCCCTTTCTTCATTTCGTGCTGGTTAGTGGGTACATGGCTTAAAAACACTGTTCAGAGGGGGAACATTATTGAAAAAAGCTGGAGAACCTCTGCTCTAGAGTGTTTCTTCTTTTTGCAGCAGAAAGCTAAGGCTCCTGTGTTTTGCGGTTACGTCGTACGCTCCTGATGACGTCATCACGTTACGTGCAAAACCGCGTGACACCATTTCTATCGCAGATGAAAAGCCTTCACACTCTGCTCATAAAAAATGAGCATATCTCTAAAAACTGAGGTTTCTACATTTAGAAATCTTTTGGATCAATGTGTGTGTTTTGTGCGTTTATTTAGTAAATGTTGATGAAAACACATGTCCGATTTTTGTATTTGTTTTAATTTATGACACAATTTCAATACTTTGATTAGATATTATGGTTCATTGACTTACATAACCTTTTAGTTTAGGTTGTGCTGATTTTAGGGATATGATGCATTTGAAGATACTCTAAGAAATTACATCACAGTGAGCAGTTTAAAGGGTTTTAAACCCAAACTTCTTTACCAAGTTAAACTGTAGCAGCGAAGTAGCACTGAAACGCAAATGTGCGTTAAGAATCTGCATTATAAGCACAACGATTCAGAGTAATGTTTGCATGATGGAAAATCCATTCAGGCTACAATCTGGTCCCAGTGTTGACACAACAGAGAGGGAACTAATCCTCCGACAGCCTACCGGAGACGCTTCGGAATAACAACGCTGCTGCGTGGTTGGCTGCATGTCTGGTGGGCAGCCAATCAGCCGGCTGCTCTCAGCGAGGGGGGGTGGGGAGGGGAGGGGAGGGGAGAGAGAGGGTCAGAGTGTGCACACAGACAGAAAGTGTTGGGCTTCTTCGTGGTTGAGTCGGCACTCTGGGCCCCCGGAGGCGCTGGAGTGATGTCAGCGTCAGGAAAGTGAGAGGACTAAAAATACTTCCTCAGCGAGGAGGGTTCAGAGCGGCGGAAACTCAGAGAGCGTTACAGAAGGAGATGAGAGCCGCATGAATACAGATCTGTTACGATGATTAGATAGATAGATAGATAGATAGATAGATAGATACTTTATTGATCCAAGGGGAAATTCACATGAATGTACAAGCAAAAAAATCACAATACCTGAACAAGACTTTTTAAGGCCTAAAATTTTGATTTTGAAATTTTGGACTTTTTAAGACCCCACAGAAACCTTGTGAATGAGACTAGAAACATCACCGCGGCGGACACATGTAACCTGCTGGAAGCTAGTGGTGGTGGCGCTTAAATTTACACTTCAAAAATTCAGAAAAAGTGTAAAACTTGTGAAAATTATCTCGCTGAAAAAAATAAATGTAAACATCAAAAACTTGTGTTTGCCACAGAGCTTATTTTCTAAAATAATGCATGCACGCTTAATTTTAAAAAGGCTTAGATTTATCTTTTAAATTAATGTATACATGAATGTATTGTAGCTGTTCAACCGGAGTATGACGTATTCACTGTTTGAACATTATATCTGCTGGCCTTGAATATAAGAGAGATGGAGCCAGAGAGCAGGACGTTACGGTTACACACTGGATGCGCCGCGCGAGCGTGGCGTTTCCGTTGCGTCTCACCGGCAATTTCCACTGGATGCGGAACGTCTCCGGAACGTCGACGGAGTCATTATGTTTCCATTAAAGTCAGTGTGTGTATTTCCACTGACTGCAGAACGTCTGCGTCCCGACTCCGTCCCAGCTCCGTCAGTCCGCAGCCCTCCGGAGCAGATACGCAGAGCTTCAGCACAATTCAGATTGTTCAGTTCAGTTCAGTTCAATTTTATTTATATAGCACGTTTAAAAACAACCACAGTTGACCAAAGTGCTTAACAAAGTTCAAAATCAATGAGATAATATACACAAACAATACACAGTATACAATACAAAATAACCAACAGCACAACAACAAGGTCAAGATATCAAAGTTCAACTTGATTTGAAAGCCAAAGCATAGTAATGGGTCTTAAGCAAGGACTTGAATGTTTCAATGGTCTGAGCTGTTCTTACATTAATAGGTAGACCATTCCAGAGGTTTGGAGCAGCCAATGAAAAGGCTCGGTCACCTTTATTTTTTAACCTGGATCTGGGCACATCGAGGAGCATCTGATTGGAAGACCTCAGTGCTCTGACAGGTGTGTGGACATGTAAAAGCTCTGATAAATAAGAAGGCGACAACCCATTTAAGATCTTGAAAACAATTAATACAATTTTAAATTTGATCCTGAAACAAACAGGAAGCCAGTGGAGCGCGGCCAAAACCGGTGTGATGTGGTCGCACTTTTTTGTCCCAGTTAAAAGTCGAGCTGCTGCGTTCTGGACTAACTGTAACCGACGAAGGGATGACTGATCCAATCCAACATACAAAGAGTTACAGTAATCTAAACGGGACGTAATCAATGCATGTATGACTCTTTCAAAGTCTTTGCGTAGCAGGTAAGGCTTAACCTTAGCCAATAGTCTCAGCTGAAAGAAACTGGTTTTAACAACAGAGCTTATCTGTTTATCAAATTTGAAAGCACTGTCAAAAATCACACCCAGATTCTTGGTAAAAGGTCGAATATGGGAACCTAAAGTACCAAGAGCATCAATCAAGATAGTGCGGGACAGGAAGTCGAGCACAGAAACAAAATTAAACATCCGGTTACTTTTCAAAGTAAAATATACCGTGGTCACGGCGGATCATATTTCCCTGCACTACACCTTGAAAACACAGCTCAGAGTAGTTTCCCCTCTACTCCTCTGGATGGAAACTAACTGGTGTTGGTTTTGTGGTTCTGTTTATAGAAACTACATCCTGTTATATTGCGCGAACATACGTCTCGTGGTCGGCTGGCCGCAGCCGTTACGCAACAAATCCGGACCTGCTGGGTATTGACGGACGGCGGAGCACGCAGCCGTTCCGCAGCGGAGCCGGTTCGCAGACGTTCTGCATCCTGTGGGAATCCACGGTCAGACGCGTGTCTGACGCGGCGCTGCTCCTGCTGCTAGGTACAGGGAGGGATGATCTCGGGACATAACGCCGACACATTCAAACTCTGAAAAATGGTGGGCTGTCTGTTTATGACAACTTAGTGTAGCTGTAAAGAGCCTATATACCGTATTTTCCGGACTATAAGTCGCTCCGGAGTATAAGTCGCATCAGTCAAAAAATGCGTCATGAAGAGGAAAAAAACATATATAAGTCGCACTGGACTATAAGTCGCATTTATTTAGAAATTGATTTCACAAAATCCAAGATCAAGAACAGACATTTAATCTGGAAAGGCAAGTTATTCAACTACACAACAGCACACAGAACAAGGGGCTGAATACGGTAGGTGTCCGGTATGTTAACGTAACACATTAACAGTTATTCAACTACACAACAGAATACAGAACAACTACCAGGGCGTGGAGACGTAACTGCAGCGTTGACGAGCCTCTCCCAGCAGCACGCTGTTCAAGCACCCATCTGTGGACTCGTTCCTCCAGCTCTGGCCATCTTGCTTTCAGCGCGCGACTAGCCGATTAGCTTTCTTTGTTTTCTTCGTTGCAGTAAGAGTCACCTTTTCGTCAGTCCCTCGCAAGTTTCTCTCTCACTCCAAAACTTTCTTTCTGCTGCTTGATTACCGTTTTCGGCTGCGTATTTTACTACCTGCAGTCACCTGCAGTTTCTTTTCTTTCTCAGTTGTCTTTAGGAGCAGCATATAGTTGTCACAAGCCTAGAGCGCCCTTTGGCGGCTTTAGACGGCAATGTCGGCGTATGAAATAACATTTAAAAACGTGAAATTATAAATATTTTGATATATAAGTCGCACCTGACTATAAGTCGCAGGACCAGCCAAAGTATGAAAAAAAGTGCGACTTATAGTCCGGAAATACGGTAGCCTCTCTAATGTTGGACCGTCACTCAGAACACACACTACGTTGTTATTGTAGCCTATCCTACCCTTTAGACTACATGTATACATATGTTACTATGGAAAATTAAAACGCTATTTGTTCTTTTTCAGTTCGAGTTGTTGACAGAAGAAATGCCATTGCGGTCTTTCTTCTGTTGAGAATTCGCCGGAGGAGAAACAAACGACGATGGTGGGTTCACCCTATGAATCGGACAAGAAAAACTTTCGGAGCTTATTATCACCTCGTTGCGGAGTTGCAACTTGATTCCGAAAAACATCTGAATTACTTTCGGATGTCAGCGGTACAAATGGAGGAGATTTTGTCTATTGTTGGACCCGACCTGATGAGGCAGACAACCAATTTCCGTGATCCTATCGAGTCCAAGCAGAGGCTTGCAATTTCACTCACTCATTAATATGCATTTGTGTCTAAATGACATATAAACATATTTTCCTATTCTATTTTGCCTGGAAACGCTTCCAACACGCTCGCGTCTCGCGTGAAAAATAGGCGTCGGTTCTATTTCTAGCATGCACGCGTCTCACGCAGGCCGTGTGTAAGCTCTAACCTGTTAACATGGGAGCCGAAATATAAACGGACACGCCACGCAGCTGACACGCTCGCGTGACGCATCCAGTGTGTAACCGGCCTAAGAGACATTAACCTGTATGTATCTGTGACAGGCGTTTACCCAGAGTTCTCCTGGGATTAACCTTTTCCCAAGCCCTGCTCCTGCTCTCTGCACGCCGGCCGGAAACCAGCATCCAGACACAGGAATCACTTCAGCCAGCCCCCAGAGGTCGGTGTCAAGTCAATCGCTGCACAGTGTGTCACAGCTGTTGCTATGGCTAGACAGAGCAGTCCCCCCCCGCCCCCCCCACCCCCACACACACACACACACACACAACCCCACACACCCCTCCCCCCCAAATCTGCTGAGCTAAATTTAACGTCTGGCTGCCACCGTCTCCATTTCCATTTCTCTCTGCTTCCAGCAAAGATGCAGAAGCTCATCAATTCAATTCAGTGTTAATGTATAGTGAATTATAACAGGAGTTATCTCTGGACACATTACAGATAGAGTAGGTCTACAGCACACTCTATAATTTACTGTACGTCCACACCGCGGCTGACTTGAGCTGCAAAGAAGCTCTGGCCGCCCGGTCGAGGACGCTGGTCAGAAAGTCCGGGGAAGCTGTTTGAGGCTTTGGCCGCTCTGACGTAGCAGCATTCTATGTTCATCATGGAAAAAGATCAAGCAGCCACTGCACGGCCAATACACTGACACTAGAAACCTTTTATAAATGACATATATGATGACAGAATGTGTATTGGTTGTTGGTCGCAGCGGTGTCTGTTAGCAGTTAGCTCGCTCGTTAGCCGCTGAACCGCAGCAGCGTGCAGTCAGAGCGAGCAGCCGCCAGCTGTTGATCCGTGCAGGACTTCACCGTGAGCGGACTGTTTAGAGACCATGTGACCGGCAGGTAACGTTAACTGGTCCCTATACGCAAATATCATAAATGATAGGGAACCCAGCAACGGCCATGATGAGCTTCTCCTCCTTTTTCTCTGAACTAATGTTTTGGTAGGAACCAAAGTTTACATCGTATGTTTCTCTGGAATCAGCCAGCATGAAGGACGTCTATATTCTGATTGGTTGCCGCTGCTTGCCGCTGAACGGCGTCATAGCTCATTACCATAAAGTTGACCTACTTTCAACTTTCTGATTGACGCTCTGGTCGCTCAAAACGCCCAAAACGCGACGCCGACAGATTTTCCGCTCCTTGCAGCTGAGAGAAGCAGCTTCCATTGAAAATGAATGACTTTCTGTATCTTTAGAAGATCAAGTCGGCCGCGGTGTGGACGGACAGTTAGAGAGACCCAACAATACCCTCCCCTAGAGCAAGCATTCGGTGCAACAGTGGAAGAGGGAAAACTTCCTTTAAACAGGCAGAAACCTCTTCATTTAGTTTTATTAATTGACCAAGTTTTGCTCATCATGCCTGGTTGTAATGTTAGTTTCACTTTCAGTCAGATTTAATCACATCAAACCACAAGGCACAAACATATTATTACGCAACATGTTATTAATGGCAGCGTGCTCACATCCACCCACACACATTCACAGAGTATTATCCTCCACACATGCAGAAATGCAATGCACACACACACACACACACACGCATTTGAATTTACGCTCTCGTCCTTCTCAGTGCGTCTCTCAACCACAACATGAAGCGAATGTGAATTCTTCCTCCTACAGAATAACACATAATGTAGCTTCAAGTTTGGCACACTTTTCTCGTATGAACAGGGACAACATTGTACACAAGATCTGCTAACTAGAGCTGGGGCTGTCAGACTTTTTAGTTCTGGTATGAATCTAAAAAGACGCTGTAGAAAACATGTTCCATCTGGACCAAATAAAGACTGTTTGTGTGTGTTGGAAGCCCAAACTTACCGTAGCATATTTCAAGATGATATCAGCGCGTTCCTCTGCTATTAGAGTCTCAATGTCTTTCTTCATGTCAATATCTGCAGAGAGACGAGAGGAAAGGAAGAACTGCATGAGCTGGAGAACAACAACAACAACAACAACAACGACGACGACAACAACTCAAGATGACTCATGGGGAAAAAAAGATCCCAGCTGAGAGATGTGGGCGCCGGTCGGCCTCCAAACCAACAGGACGAGCTGGCAGCTCTGTGAAACAAACACACCTGTTTGTAATGATTTCATCTGCTGAAACCTTGGAATAAAAATCACATTAACAGTAACATGTTAACAATGCTTTCAACATGTCAAGACATTGGGACAATTCCTTCAGTAGCTTCAGTAGAAAGTTGTTAACAGCGAGATCTGTGGCTTAATATAAGCCTCTGAGACTTTTTTTGACTTGCAAAATTATCTTTTAAAACATATGTGTAACTCACGGCCTTAATTCAAACCGGATCAAATCATTACTAGTAGAGATGCACCGATTCCAACTTTCTAGGCCGATTCTGATTTCTGATTTTCTTTGAGTTAGACCAGCTGATACCGATTTTAGCCGATTCTGATTTCATTGTTTCTAACCACTTTACAGCACACACATATATTTATTTTCTACCTTTTCTTTAATAGAACATGTTTTGAACAGATAATGGATCACTATAAAATAGAACTATATAAATTACTCCTGGTGTGGGACATTCACACACATCTAAAGAGCAACGTTAGAACCATTTCCTTCTTTTCACATCCAATATCCAACTAAAGAAATGTGATTTAGGTTTTTGGTGTCGTCCCTTCACGCCCTACTTTCTCCTTGCAGGTGTTGCATATTGCAAACTTGTTATCTTCTGCACACACGCTGAAGAATTCCCAAAACAGCTGACATGTTGCAGGTTAATTCACCAGGTTCCTACATGTGTGAGAATAGCGCGGACATGCGCTTCACACCGCGAGCGGGTACGCGCCACACACGGCGGAGAAGTTGAGAGAAAGGAGAAAGAGAGCGTGCTGTGGCGTCCGTGCTGTGGCGTCCGTGCTGTGGCGTCCGTGCTGTGGCGTCCGTGTGTGCGTGCATCCTTGAGAACTGTAACTGGTATAAGTTATGTTGTCAGTTAATTGTAGGGTTGACCGGCATGAATTCACCATATGTCAGACTGACCTGCCGGTCGCCGGTCATGGCCGAGCACGTGAAAACCGGCCAATTCCGGTCACCGGCCGGTCTATCAGTGCATCTCTAGTTACTAGGAGGGACTTCACCTCTCTATAACATTCGGTCATGGATTCAGAGGTCTGGAAGCAAGGTCCGGAGTGGGCAGCGTACTGCAGGTTTGTCCATCAGACAGCTAATGGGGTAATATGAGAGAGCTGCAGTCATACACAGTAAGATGGAATCAAGCTGCCAACTACACAAAAGGTGCAGTGACAGGAAACCATAATGTGATTACCAAACACATCTCAGACTTCCCACTAGCTAAAGGCTAGTCTGGATCAACAGAAGTACATTTCCAGACAGGGATCAAAATCAGCCCTATCTACCAGCCAAATGCTGGTAAAAATATGCAAGTGACTGGTAGCGTTGCTTCACTCACCAGCCCAAAAAAACAATGGTAATCTATGGAGCGGCTGGTCAAATTTGAACATTATCTAGCCATTTGGCTGGTGGACGAAAAAGTTCATTTCGAACCCTGTTTCAAGGATAAAGCCTGACATCATGCACGGGATGTCCTTCACCTTCCTCTCTCTCCGTGTGTTGCCGTTCTTAAACTCTGTTTTCTTCGGAAAACAACGACAACCTTCGAGCTAGCGAGCTACACGCTGAAAATGTCAAGTTTTGAAGAACACTTAGACGGTGCAACAAGGCAGGCCTGCTTGGTCCTTTAAGGGAATGATTGTAAAGATTTATAAAGAATATGTTTAGGTCATTTCCTCTCTAACTGGGAGGTTTTGGTGCTGATTGGTGGGATTGCTGTGGACGAAGTACACACGGAGATACACTGGTAAGAACCAATGAGGTTTAACCATGTATCAGCTAATTTAAATAGCTCACGGTACTGTATTGTGTCAACAGTTGACTTCATTTAATATTGGATGTGGCGTTTTCTTTTGCAGGGTGCAAATGTTCCACCAAATCAAGTTCCTTCCTGAGACTATTTAGCAGAGCCACCGTCGCTGCGTCCGGAGCTCAGCGCCGCCCAAGACGACTGTGATTGGTTTAAAGAAATGCAATCAACTCAGTGTTTATTTTCTCCTATCCCAGTATGCATCTGTGCTGTAGCCAGACCTTACTCCGCAGCGCTGAGGAGATAGAGCTGGCTGTAAGAAACTAGCTAAAGGCTGACAATATGTAAAACACAGGTCTGCAATGCGGTACAATTAACAGTATGGCATGCCATTACATGGTATGGTAGGATATGATATCATAACATCAATCTGGGCCACTCTTGTCTCTTTTACAACAATGCACAAAATCCCAGCCGGAGCCAGAGGGTCGCTCCCCAAACAAGGCTGTGAGCGTATTAATCCTGCTTCGTCTACATTCTCTGTACGGATGCCCACCAGGGGCAGGACCTGGAGTGGTAATCTGGACACGCAAACCATCTGGATTAGGAATTTCTCTATAGTGGGATTATGCAACGAAAGCCTGTTGCTCCCAAAGCAGGAACAAAGAGCTGTGAGGCTCTGCAGCCAGACCAGCAGACAGCAGTGTACGAGGGCTGCACTAGTGAAGGGCTCATTTCTAATTTTCAGCATAAACATTGATGTTCCTTTGTTGGTTTAATAGCCGATAACTTCACAAAAAGCTTTGTTGCTGTGGCCATGATTTGCACCTGTGCACAATGATAAAATGCTTCTTCTCTAACAGCAGAAATTGTTAACGTTTGAGCAATTTATCAGGATCACATCCCCCTCGTTAAACCACAGCCAATCTGGCAAGGCAAGGCAGCTTTATTTGTATAGCACATTTCGGCAACACTGCAACTTATTAAGTGCTTTACAGGAAACATTAAACATCACTTAAAATAATTAAAAACATCTGTCAAAACAGGTATGAAACTGGATACAAGAATATAAGTTACAGTTCAGAGTAAGAAATAAATAATTAGAAAGGCAGCATCAAACAGAAGAGTCTTCAGTCTTGATAAAAGAACTGAGTTGCAGTGGACCTGCGGTTTTCTATTCTTTCTGCAGTTTGTTCCAGATATGTGGAGCATAAAAACTGAACGCTGCTTCTCCCTGTTTAGTTCTGACTCTGGGGACAAGAAAGCAGACGTGTCCCAGACCAGCTGAGAGGTCTGGGTGGTTCGTAATTTAGCAGCAGATCAGAAATAAACCGTCCAGTGCTTTATGAACCAACAGAAGTATTTTTAAATTAATTCTTTAAGAGACAGGAAGCAGAACTGGACTGATGTGATCCACTTTCTTGGTCTCAGTGGGAACTCGAGCAGCAGCGTTCTGAATCAGCTGCAGCTGTCTGATTGATTTTGTGTCACATTGTACAATATATGTTTTGAGGTATGCCAGATTGTGGAATAATACCTGGTCAAATCATAGCGTGAAGGTGGTGTCACTGCCCGATGTGAGTCGAGTGCAGATGTGAGTCGCGCATGCGTCACTTTGCGACAAGTAGCCTACAAGATGCTAACGGCTTTTTGAGCTAACGCACAGTCTATGAGCTAACGTTAGCAATCAAACAGTCATAGATAGCTAAAACGTTTTTGAAATGACTGCTGCTGCTGCTGGCTACAAGTTAGCAATCAAACACAACAAAGGCTGTCACTTGAATGGCGTTTTGAGCTAACGTTAGCAACCAAACAGTCATAGATAGCTACAACGTTTTGGAAATGACTGCTAGCTAAAAGTTAGCAATGAAACACAACAAAGGCTGTCACTTGAATGGCGTTTTGAGCTAACGTTAGCAACCAAACAGTCATAGATAGCTACAACGTTTTTGAAATGATTACCATCTTCTGTTATTGTATGTAAAGAGAAACGTTTATTATTTTATAGATTTCACAAATTTCAGTAAGACACGTTATGCCGTAAACAGTTTAAATCTGAGCATGCGCGACTCACATCTGCACTCGACTCACATCGGGCAGTGACAAGGAGGCATAAAATTTTAAATTAATGGTGGATTTATGAAGTTTATTTACTCCAAATCCCTGACGAATAACAATGGTCAAACGATGTGCATGGGGGACGTTTAAAGGCCGTTACAAACCAACCAGACGGCCGACCCTCGGCAGAAAAGCCAGTCGGACTGATCGGTCTCCCCGAGTTGGTCAAAAAAGTTCCTCAGAACACACCGAAGAGACGAGACGTAATACGTCTCCATAACAGCAGACTGCGCTAATCTGTATTGTCGCCCAAAAAATTAAAGCCGTCACGTGGGTCTGGCTGCTGCTTCCAGATTTTGGATTTTTCAACCGGCCATTACTGGCGACTCATTCAGAATACGATCTCATGTTGGACTAAAATAGTTCACCGAAACGTGTTTCTGAAAACATTTTCACTTAATGGCGTTTTGAGCTAACGTTAGCAATCAGTCATAGATAGCTAAAACGTTTTTGAAATGACTGCTAGCTAAATGTTAGCAATCAAACACAACAAAGGCTGTCACTTAATGGCATTTTGAGCTAGCGTTAGCAACCAAACAGTCATAGATAGCTACAACGTTTGTGAAATGATTACCATCTTCTGTTATTGTATGTAAAGAGAAACGTTTATTATTTTATAGATTTCACAAATTTCAGTATGACACGTTATGCCGTAAATAGTTTAAATCTGAGCATGTGCGACTCACATCTGCACTCGACTCACATCGGACAGTGACAGTGGTAATAAAAAAAGCAAGCAGGTATAAGCTGAGATTTATCATCCATTCTGTCCCAGACTGTGGCTGAATGTGGGTTACCAACGTTGAATAATTCAGTAAGGAGGAAGATAGATGTCCTGTCTAGTGAGGATTTCAGGCTGCTGTTGTCCCGCAGACGGACACATCAGGCTGGGAATCGCAGGGTACCTTACCATACGATACACGATACATGGCTCATGATACCGATAATATCACGATACAGCAATTCTGCGATAATCAATACATCGCTAGACAATCCTATAATGATACATCATGATATCGGTCTAACCAGTGATGGAGTACTCGAGTCCTGGACTCGGATTCGAGTCCAGGACTCAAGCCCCTATTCTCTGGACTTGTAACTCAACTTGGACTCACACACTGATGCATTGGACTTGGACTCAGACTTGAGGATTTATGAAATCGTACTCGAGCATTCATGAAACAGTACTCGGAAGTTGGATGAAGTTTCTGACTACTTTTATATGTAATAGGCAGTCCTGGACTCGGACTCGAGTCCAACTAAAGTCGCCATTCTCTAGACTCAAGACTCGACTCAGAGTCTTCTGTGGTGACTCGGACTTGAACACTGGGGACTAGAGACTTGACTCGGACTCGACTACAACACTGGGTGTAACTATGAATACAAAATGCCCATGAAAAGGTTAAAGTGCCCATATTATGAAAAAATCACTTTTTCTGGGATTTGGGGAGTTATTTTGTGTCTCTGGTGCTTCCACACACATACAAACTTGGAAAAAACCATCCATGCTGTTTAGAGTGAGATATGGTTTCTGAATGTGTCCTGCCTTCAGTCTCTGGGTGAGCTGGACAAAATCTTCACGGCTTTCTACGTCACTAGCCGAGACGAGGGGCCTAGGGGGCTAACCGTTAGCATGCTAGCTCATTCTCAATGGCAAAACACTGCTACAACACACACAAATTCACCCTAATCTACAAAATAAATTGTATAGAACTACTTACATGTCCCTGTTCTGCAGGTATTCCACACAAAGTTGGAAGTGCGCCCTCATTTAGAAGAAGTCTCCTGGCTAATCCTGTCTTGTACAGGAAACAGCTAGCTAGCTCATGTAGTCCTTACCAAGCTACTGAGCATGTGATCTTACCTAGTTACTGAGCATGTGATCTTACCTAGCTACTGAGCATGTGATCTTACCTAGCTACTGAGCATGTGATCTTACCTAGCTACTGAGCATGTGATCTTACCTAGCTACTGAGCATGTGCGACTGCCAACAAAGATGTTACAGCAGTGAGAGGTCTCTAAAACACAGACCTGAACACAGGGTGAAAAGAAGAGCTGCAGCAATGTATAGTACAACTAAAATACGGTGTTTTTTGAAAATTAAACCATGTAAACCTATTCTGGTACAATCTCAAATTACAATTATGAACCTGAAAATGAGCATAATATGGCCACTTTAAGTGCAAGTCCAAACTGTTAGAAAACTATTTTTTCAGTCTGTAAATTAAAATGACACAACTATAGAGCAACTGTGGGTCCCGACTTTGGACTTAAACATGGCTGGGGCATCTGTTATTTTCCTCAAACTGCTGTCCGCCATCCCGTTGAAAACCTCTACGTCTTCGGCTAATTAACTTATCTTCAAGTTTCCCTCGTTCATGTGTTGAACGCCACCTGGAGGAGCCATGAATTAGCGACACTGGGAGCGGGGAAATCTATTTAGAGCGCCTTGTTTTAATCATTAAAATATCCATATTTGGTGCCAGTGTAACGATTCTCGTATCGCACGAAGGACATCGATATATTGCCGTATCGATAATTTGATAATTTGTCCCACCCCTATTACTTACATAGCAGATATCTGTTCTCGGGCTGCAACTGATGATTATTTTCATCATCCATTACTCTGCTGAATATTGGCTTTTTTTTGTCCCACCAACAGTTCAACCCAAAGTAGTCTATAGCCACGATGTTTTACTTCCGAGACTGTTCAGGTGCTGCCGGAAATTCCACCAGTTGTCCCTCATTTTCAGCCGGATGTCCGTCCCCTTCCTCTTTCTTTGTGTTGGCGTTCTAACCTCTGGTGGATTTGTGAGGACTATGGTTAACTGCTCCTCAGATCTCTGCAGGGTAAATCCAGACAGCTAGCTAGACTATCTGTCCAATCTGAGTCAACTTTTGAACGTACACATGTTCCACCAAAACAAGTTCCTTCCTGAGGCTATTTTGCAGAGGCACCGTGGCTTCATCCGGAGCTTAGCACCGCCCAAGACGATTGTGATTGGTTTAAAGAAATGCCAATAAACCAGAGCACGTTTTTCTCCCATCTAGAAATGCTGTGTGGACTAGACAGACCTTCCTCTGCAGTGCTGTGGAGGAAGGTCTGGCAATGCGAGACTAAACCAAAAGATATCCAGTTCACGGAGATATGTCTTTAATGAGTTTATGAAGCAGGTTCCTCCACTCTTTGACAGGAGTACAGAAACAAACTTGATGTACTTTTAATCCACGATGTTTTTCTACCATAATTCATCATTGAAAAGCAGTCACTAATCTCAGAATGTTTCTTTGACCCTGAAGGAATTTCATTTTTAGTGGAGAGTTTTTGAGTATCACGATGGTGTGAATGCTTCTGTGTGTCAGAGACGTTTCCACTCTAAGTTGTAATCATTTTCTCTCTATAAACATTAGTGTCAGAATGCTAATGGCTCACTGAGGACCTCAGACATTTGGATCTTGACATTTAAGATACTTGAGATACTTCAAATGCCGTATTCAAATTCTGTCGGCCAAGATTTAATGCATCATGGATTTGGAGAAAACTCTTAAAAACATAGAAATAAAACAGATAGAAAGGCCATTGAACTTTTTTTCACGTGGTCATTTGATTGGTACACAACAAAATGGTGATTGTTGTTAGTTGTCATAGTGAAAATATGCGTCAGTGGGGCCGTAAACTGTCGCTGAGAGGAGAGGGCATATGGGAGAGCGGCCCGACACAGCTCAGGAGATGTTCTTGGAATTGCAAGGAGTGAGGAGGGACAGTTAGACCCAGCAGCAGTGGGTCAGCGGACCGCTAACGTTAGACCCAGCGGCAGTGGGTCAGCGGACCGCTAACGTTAGACCCAGCAGCAGTGGGTCAGCAGACTGCTAACATTAGACCCAGCAGCAGTGGGTCAGCGGACCGCTAACGTTAGACCCAGCAGCAGTGGGTCAGCGGACCGTTAACGTTAGACCCAGCGGCAGTGGGTTAGCGGACCGCTAACGTTAGACCCAGCAGCAGTGGGTCAGGAGACCGCTAACGTTAGACCCAGCAGCAGTGGGTCAGGGGACCGCTAACGTTAGACCCAGCAGCAGTGGGTCAGCGGACCGTTAACGTTAGACCCAGCGGCAGTGGGTTAGCGGACCGCTAACGTTAGACCCAGCAGCAGTGGGTCAGCAGACTGCTAACATTAGACCCAGCAGCAGTGGGTCAGCGGACCGCTAACGTTAGACCCAGCAGCAGTGGGTCAGCGGACCGTTAACGTTAGACCCAGCGGCAGTGGGTTAGCGGACCGCTAACGTTAGACACAGCAGCAGTGGGTCAGGAGACCGCTAACGTTAGACCCAGCAGCAGTGGGTCAGCGGACCGCTAACGTTAGACCCAGCAGCAGTGGGTCTAACATTAGACCCAGCCCGCTGTTCAGCTCATTCTCTGTAACCGAAGCAGCATAAAAGCACGACGGAACCAGCAAGCCAACCAGCCGGTGTTAGTTGGCTAACGTTAGCTTGCTAACTCCACCTTAACGTTAACCCCTCGCCACATCGTTCACAGAAAACGAGCCGAATAAAGCTGTCTCTCGTGGCGATAGCAGCGTGCTTTGTGTGGATGAAGCATGAAGTTAATGTGACTCATTTAGCGGCCGGCTCTCTGCTTCGTAACGTTACTACTGCGCTGCACAACCTCAGCTCTGCGACTTGCCGGAAGTCGGCCTATTAGCATAAGTTTATACCTTACCATGGCAATGATACACATAAAAATTGGCTGCTGCTCTGACCATATCGCTACGTTGATTTAAATGGAAGTGGCCTTTCTATCCATTTTATTTCTATGGTTAAAACAGTACCAAGTAACATCCAACAGTGTTTCAGATCAGCTGCAGAGGTTCATGCTGGAAGGTCGAAGCTTACAGAAGCCTAAAATATGAGCTGTCATCTGAGGCATATGGCAGCGGCTGCATGTGGTCAGCATACTAAATCACAGAGCAGCTCTGGCTGGAGTCCCAGTAACAAGGGTGGAGGCCCAAACTGGGGGAGAGCAAAGAAACTGGACAACGGCTCTGTACTCTACCTGACTGACGGACAGTTTCCTCTGAGGACACTGTGTTTTATGTAGAAACTAAATGTCATTAAACCACAAACTACATCACAGAATGGAGGTTTGGGATTTGGACTTGAGTCAGATGTTTGGTTTTTGGTCAGAGGTGGGATGTTAAAAGTACGTCATTCTCAGCTTGTCAAACTCAGCTTCTCTAAGGGCCAGACTGGAAAATAAGAATCACATCAAAGGCCAGACATGTTTAGTTTATTCACAAGCTTTTAATAGTTAGCTAACGGTTAAAATATTTAACTTACACTTAAAATAGTTAGCTAACGGTTGAAATAGTTAACTAATGGTTAAAATAGTAAGCTAACGGTTGGAATAGTTAGCTAACTATTTCAACTGTAAGCTAACGGTTTAAATGGTTAACTAATGGTTAAAATAGTAAGCTAACAGTTGGAATAGTTAGCTTACAGTTGAAATAATTAACTAACAGTTGAAATAGTTAACTAACAGTTGAAATAGTTAACTAATGGTTAAAATAGTAAGCTAACGGTTGGAATAGTTAACTAATAGTTAAAATAGTAAGCTAACGGTTGGAATAGTTAACTAATGGTTAAAATAGTAAGCTAACGGTTGGAATAGTTAGCTTACAGTTGAAACAGTTAACTAATGGTTAAAATAGTAAGCTACCAGTTGAAATAGTTAACTAACGGTTAAAATAGTAAGCTAACGGTTGGAATAGTTAGCTTACAGTTGAAATAGTTAACTAATGGTTAAAATAGTAAGCTACCAGTTGAAATAGTTAACTAACGGTTAAAATAGTAAGCTACCAGTTGAAATAGTTAGCTTACAGTTGAAACAGTTAACTAATGGTTAAAATAGTACGCTAACGGTTGAAATAGTTAACTAACGGTTAAAATAGTAAGCTAATGGTTGGAATAGTTAGCTTACAGTTAAAATTGTTGGCTAACAGCTAACAAAAATGTGGTTGAAATAAATGAGTTAGCTACGGTTGAAATAAACATTCAGCTTCTCCAAATACTAGCCTAACATTAGAAGGCTAGTATAAGTACGATTGCTGACCAAACCAACCGTAATATTGGCAGTTTAGTTGTAAGATATAATTAACAATATCCACTTTTATTTGGGCTAATGAATAGTAAATTAATCAGAAAAAATGTTTATTGCCGCTACACTTGCGTGGAATTTGCCTCAGTGGTGAAGGTGCAGGCATTTTAAACATTAATATGAAATAAATATATATAAAATAACTGTTGCCTAAGACAAGAAAAAGAGGCTGAATGGATGAGTGCCGAATGTGAAAAGAATATGTAGCCTATCTAGCCTAAATATTATATATAAATTAGAGCTGGGCGATATGGAGAAAATCAAAATACCACAATATTTTTGACCAAATACCTCGATATCGATACCACAACGATATTGTAGCGTTGACTATTGGTGCTTTCACAAAATATTTACACAATGAGATTTTTGATAATCATCAGTAATGTGGATATAATGTCTAAGTGGGTAAAGGCAAATAATAGAACAGCTACAACAGTCTGGTAAGTTCAGAAAATGACATCACTTTACTGTAATGCAGCCTTTAAAACCAGGAAAAGACACTTATGCCATATTACGATACTATGATATCCAAACTCTAAGACGATATCTAGTCTCATATCAAGATATCGATATAATATCGATATCTTACCAAGCTCTATAATATAAATTGTAACGTTAGTTAGAAATAATGTGAACAACTTCAGTATGAGGCTATTATTGCAGCAGCTGTGAGGCCTGAGGGACATGCAGCAGCCGGGCGGGGAAGGCTGGAGGATGCTCGTCCAGTCTGCTGAGACACATTTCACTCACATCACTCACATCCGGAGCTCAGCGACAACT
Organism: Sander lucioperca; assembly: GCF_008315115.2. Taxonomy (NCBI): domain Eukaryota; kingdom Metazoa; phylum Chordata; class Actinopteri; order Perciformes; family Percidae; genus Sander; species Sander lucioperca. The sequence continues at coordinate 39,075,940 of NC_050175.1, forward strand.
CAAGGCGTCGTTTTCTGTTGGTAAACAAACTCACATTCTCCGGTGGGATTAACGCGACGCGCCGTGAAGTAAAACATGCGCTACGTCTCCATCCCAACGCGAGATCCTTTTATTCTAATGAGAATAATACACAAAAGCAGGAGGGGGTGGGGGAGAATATGCATGGAAAGGGGAATAAATGAGTGTTATTACCGTGTTTCTCGGGTGTATTTCTGCGCTATCCGTGCAGTAGGTTAAGTAACACGGCTCCGGTTTCTCTGGGCATTCTCCGGTGAAAGTGCAGCTCCAGCAGAACAAAACCACCGGGCTGACAACAATAGCCTCCCTCCGTCAATCCATAGGTTACCATCAGACAGCGCTCACACACTCACACGCCCCACCACACACACTCACACAGAGTGTATGTAAAAGACATAAAGACAGACAGAGAAAGCTCCTTGTCCAGGATGCGAGCAGCGGCTGAGACGCACACACTGAGCACGCGCCGCAGCGTGGCACCAGTCAGTCAGCCAGCCGTGCGCGAGCTGGAAGATCCGGGGACTTAAAGAGACAGGACAACCCCCAGAACCCCAACCCGACACCCGACACTCACTCAGACACAAGGCGGAGAATCAGGCTCTCCTCTGCCGCCATCTGCTGGACAGACACGGTACTGCAGCGACGCTCCATACAGCAGCTTTCACTAGACGTATGTTTCGGGGGAAGTGGGGGATGAATGCAGTGGTGAAATGTAACTAAGTACATCTACTCCAGTACTTGTACTTCAGTCCAAATGTTGAGGTACTTGTACTTTACTTAAATCTTTTCTTTTTGTGCCACTTTCTACTTCTACTCCGCTACATTTCAGAGAGAAATATTGGACTTTTTACTCCACTACATTCATCTGTTACAGCTTTAGTTACTAGTTACTTTAGTTACTCCACTACATTCATCTGTTACAGCTTTAGTTACTAGTTACTTTAGTTACTTCACTACATTCATCTGTTACAGCTTTAGTTACTAGTTACTTTAGTTACTCACTACATTCATCTGTTCCAGCTTTAGTTACTAGTTACTTTAGTTACTCCACTACATTCATCTGTTACAGCTTTAGTTACTAGTTACTTTAGTTACTCCGCTACATTCATCTGTTCCAGCTTTAGTTACTAGTTACTTTAGTTACTCCACTACATTCATCTGTTACAGCTGTAGTTACTAGTTACCTTAGTTACTTCACTACATTCATCTGTTCCAGCTTTAGTTACTAGTTAATTACAGCTTTAGTTACTAGTTACTTTAGTTACTTCGCTACATTCATCTGTTCCAGCTTTAGTTACTAGTTACTTTAGTTACTAGTTACTTTAGTTACTCCTCTACATTCATCTGTTACAGCTTTAGTTACTAGTTACTTTAGTTACTAGTTACTTTAGTTACTCCGCTACATTCATCTGTTACAGCTTTAGTTACTAGTTACTTTAGTTACTCCTCTACATTCATCTGTTACAGCTTTAGTTACTAGTTACTTTAGTTACTCCGCTACATTCATCTGTTCCATCTTTAGTTACTAGTTACTTTAGTTACTTCACTACATTCATCTGTTACAGCTGTAGTTACTAGTTACTTTACTACATTCATCTGTTACAGCTGTAGTTACTAGTTACTTCACTACATTCATCTGTTACAGCTGTAGTTACTAGTTACTTTACTACATTCATCTGTTACAGCTGTAGTTACTAGTTACTTTAGTTACTCCACTACATTCATATGTTAAGTCCAGCTGAGATGATCAGACCGTTAAACACATAACTGGTTGGATCCTTTACACTTTCTACAACGGGAGAAGAGTTCTGCATCGAGTACTTTTACTTCTAATACTTTGTTTGTTTGTGTTATTTGGCTCCCCATTAGCTTCACCATAAGCTAAAAGCTATTCTTCCTACAATCTGTGACTATACAATTTACAACATCACATTACACACCATACACACACAGACATTACACAACATTTGAAGACATTACGCTACTCTGAATAGATCTATTTTAAGACATAAGATATAACAAAAAGCCCTACAGCAGACTCTCTCTCAATTGGTATTAAGATATTGAAATTTATTTGAAGATAATATTTCTTAAGTGAAGTGAGTGTTTTGCTGTTCGATAGTATTTTGGGGAGAGAGCATAATATGAGCACTTTAAATAGGCTACATACAGTATTTGTAATTTTGTATTCATTTTTAATTTATCACTCATCCATCCATCCATCCATCCATCTATCTTCGTCCGCTTATCCGGTCTCGGGTCGCGGGGGCAGCAGCTCCAGCAGGGGACCCCAAACTTCCCTTTCCCGAGCCACATTAACCAGCTCCGACTGGGGGATCCCGAGGCGTTCCCAGGCCAGGTTGGAGATATAATCTCTCCATCTAGTCCTGGGTCTTCCCCGAGGCCTCCTCCCAGCTGGACGTCCCTCCACCTAGTCCTGGGTCTTCCCCGAGGCCTCCTCCCAGCTGGACGTCCCTCCACCTAGTCCTGGGTCTTCCCCGAGGCCTCCTCCCAGCTGGACGTCCCTCCACCTAGTCCTGGGTCTTCCCCGAGGCCTCCTCCCAGCTGGACGTCCCTCCACCTAGTCCTGGGTCTCCCCCGAGGCCTCCTCCCAGCTGGACGTCCCTCCACCTAGTCCTGGGTCTTCCCCGAGGCCTCCTCCCAGCTGGACGTCCCTCCACCTAGTCCTGGGTCTCCCCCGAGGCCTCCTCCCAGCTGGACGTCCCTCCACCTAGTCCTGGGTCTTCCCCGAGGCCTCCTCCCAGCTGGACGTCCCTCCACCTAGTCCTGGGTGTCCCCCGAGGCCTCCTCCCAGCTGGACGTCCCTCCACCTAGTCCTGGGTGTCCCCCGAGGCCTCCTCCCAGCTGGACGTCCCTCCACCTAGTCCTGGGTCTTCCCCGAGGCCTCCTCCCAGCTGGACGTCCCTCCACCTAGTCCTGGGTCTTCCCCGAGGCCTCCTCCCAGCTGGACGTCCCTCCACCTAGTCCTGAGTCTTCCCCCGAGACCTCCTCCCAGCTGGACGTCCCTCCACCTAATCCTGGGTCTTCCCCGAGGCCTCCTCCCAGCTGGACGTCCCTCCACCTAGTCCTGGGTCTCCCCCGAGGCCTCCTCCCAGCTGGACGTGCCTGGACCACCTCCCTAGGGAGGCGCCCAGGAGGCATCCTTACCAGATGCCCGAACCACCTCAACTGGCTCCTTTCGACGCGAAGGAGCAGCGGCTCTACTCCGAGCTCCTCACGGATGACTGAGCTTCTCACCCTATCTCTAAGGGAGACGCCAGCCACCCTCCTGAGGAAACCCATTTCGGCCGCTTGTACCCTGGATCTCGTTCTTTCGGTCATGACTTATCACTCAACCTTTATTTAGTCTCTGCTTTTGGACTCTTGAGCTGCCTAACAAGTGGAACAAAGTTGATCTTATCTTAAAAACTGTAACAATCATCCACTCAGAGCTACAATCTGACTAGCTGAAAGTGAAATAGAAAATCATGGAGACAGAAAATTGAAGTCAGTGTGCATACAGCCGTACCTATTTTAAAATACTACAATGATATGAAATCATTTGTGTGTGTGGTTTTCATTTTATTAAGCGTATAAAAAGGGCGATAAAATGTCACGGCATCAACACACAACAAAGCATGATGCTGCAGTACAAGCCAAGCATAATCACGGTTATCAAACCACAAAAATAATAATAATACAGAGCTCACAAGTGGTTAAAAACAACCACGCTGTGATTTAGATTTAATTCAGACAACGCGGGATGTAAAACTCTCAGTCGGCTGATCGGATTTACTAAACAGCTTCATAAACTTTAGTAACAAAAAAAAAAAATTGTGAATTGTGGTTTGGTCAATTGTGAGTGCAATGAAATAAACACGTAATGAAATCTGTTCACAGGAAAAGTGCATAAGATTTAGTGGCCAAGCATTGAGGTTATGAATCAGTGCAAACAGCAGGACTTCACAAAAAAATACAAAAGTTCACAAAACAAACTTGACTCACCAACACGTTCACATACGGAAGCCCTGAGAGGCGCGTGAGAAAAAATAATTAAATTCTGGTGATCCATTTTATAAGTCTGATGTGAACTGTTTTCTATTTATGATCCCATCTTGAATATGGTAGCTCAGTCTGGTGTCTGTCGGTACACGATCCGTTCTGCGCATGCGCAAGATAATACTGTTTTACCGAGGATACGACCTGCACGATCTGTTCCACGTTAGCCTATGGCTAGCCTCCACCGGGAAGCTAACAGCTAATTCGGCTAACTGCTAGCTGACAGCTAGATTCAGTCTAAAATAACGTTAACTCAAACGTAATGGGAAAAGCAGCTACAGCTAAATTAAGACTTCACAATAATAACAATAAAGACAAGCATTGAGTGATTGGATTTTAAATGAGCACAAGTAAAGTAGAACTGACGTAACAGCTGTTATATATGTTAACGGTTATTTTCACGTTTTATTTTGAGGGTCTTTTAAAGTTATTACATGCTGTCTCAGCTAGCAGTTAGCCGAATTAGCTGTTAGCTAAACTAATGTTAGCTTGCCTGTGGAGGCTAACGGCAGACCGCTACAATCAGCTAGCGGTTAGCCGAATTAGCTGTTAGCTAAACTAACGTTAGCTTGCCTGTGGAGGCTAACAGCAGACCGCTACAATCAGCTAGCGGTTAGCCGAATTAGCTGTTAGCTAAACTAACGTTAGCTTGCCTATGGAGGCTAACGACAGACCGCTACAATCAGCTAGCGGTTAGCCGAATTAGCTGTTAGCTAAACTAACGTTAGCTTGGCTGTCGACCGGAAGCGTGGAACAGATCGTGCAGTGTCGTAAATCCTCGTACAACCGCGCATGCGCGAACATTTTGCACATGCGCAGAACGGATCGTGTACCGACAGCGTCCATATACATTAAAAGATCTAGAAACAATTGAAAGGGTCCAGAGAAGAGCTACTAAATTAATATTAATTAATTCCAAGTTTACCACCTCTCATATTTAGGAGATACAGAGGTGATATGATTCCGGTGTATAAGCTTATTAGGGAATATATGATGTTGAACAGTTGAGCCTATCTTTCAGGCTATGTTTAGACGGAAATGATCTGAAGAGAAAACGCAAAAGTGGCGTTGCGTTCTCACTTTTTATTCCGCGTTTAGACGAGTGCTGTGCGGGGGGGAATCTGCGTGCATATGGTGACGCAAAAGTCCGTGATTTTCGATGTAGTATGAACAACAAAAACTGAGAATTTTGTCTGGACAGATGAGGAGGTGGAGTTTTTGCTCCAAACAATGCACGCACACACACACACACACACACACACACACACACACACACACACACACACACACACACACACACACACACACACACACACACACACACACACACACACACACACAGACACACACCCCTATTAATTCTTTTAAGAGTAGGCTGGATGCATTTTGCCTGTCAAAAGGTGTAATGTATAATTATAAAGCTTGTCAGTAATTTATGTAACTTATTTATGAATTGTTAGAAAATTTCAATCATGAAATGAATGTGTTTTATGAAAACATGTTAAAATGTGAATATATATATATATATATATATTTGTTTTGTGTCGCTGAGTCTGGAATAGAGGATTTTATATCCTGTACCAGAAATCTTTTCAATAAATTTCAATAAATTCAAGAACAGGTGAAAAAAAAAATTAAAAAAAAGGTGATTTTCTTTCAGGATCACTGCTTATATTCGACATCTACACAGTCAATTTCTCGCCTAACTCATTCTCAGAAGTGAATTTAATGATGAAATAGCAGACTGACATTGCTGGGAATCCTGGAGGCTGCGAAGGACACAACAGCTGGATCCTCCCAATTCTTCGGGTCAAATCTGACCTGTTTTCAAACTTTCTATATCAGAATATTTGTTTTTTTTTAGAACCAAATGGCCCAAAAGTAACACGGAAGGTTCCATGAAACGCTCTTCACAAGTAAAATTAAGGATCAGTTCATTACTTTAACTGAATTTTGTGTGTTTTAATTAATTTGATAGCATTTTTCTGACTTAACTTTGACAGTCTGTGATTATCCATCAACATACGTTCCTCTGATCTTAAATATTAGTCAAAATATATCATACTTTCTGCTTTTTTAACTCAAAAGGTAGATATAATTTCATATAGGCTACATGTGGTTAGAGTTTAGATTCTGATTCTGTTCCGAGCCGTTATTTTCCGCCACTATCCTCGGGCCGGGCCCGGACCCTTGATCGAGCAATTTTTTATTTTTTTTTAATCCATTACCTATTTAGCCTAATTGGGTGGGGAGAAAGCTATGCCATAATCAGAAATATGACAATATGTTGTTCATCATTGTTTCTTTTTTTTACGTTTCTTCATTCGGATCCATTTGCGATCCGTTCCAGTCTGAATAAACTAACAGCAGTTTACAGCCTTCGTCCTTGTTGCATTATTCTAAACAGATTTCTGCAGTTCAAACAACTCTGAATTGTAGTTGAGAACGTCAGTTATAACCAAGGGGGTTAGCCTCTCCTCGGACCGCGAACCTCCTACGGCGCCATTTTAATGCTACAAAGCGATCAACCCGACGTTAGCATCCCATTGACTGCCATTCATTTTAACGTCACTTTGACAGAGAATAACTTTACATCTGAAGAGTTTAAAGACTCTATTTGTCCGTTGTTTATTTCTAAAGAAACACGACAATGTATAAAAGGCTCCATTACCTTGTACCTCACGTTATGGCTCCGTAGCAGACGTTTTTATAAAAATAGGCTAACGATTGGGTCATAACCACGAGACTTACTGTCTCATAGTAGAGGAATTACCGTATAGTACAGGAGAAGCTCTCAGGCAGTTTGGACTTCCATTAGCTGTTTAAGTTTAATTACTAATGTTAACTATCATTTTAGTGATCAATATTTAGCCTGTGTCTATGTTATCTCCTTACATATACCTACGCTCTCCGTCTCTGCTAGATTGGGAATGATTGAGATTTCTCTTGGCACAGCTACCAGAAGACTTCCAACTTTCAGACAGGTTGCTCACGTCACATCTACGTCTTCAAGCTCAGTTGGAGGCTGCTCAGTAACGCTCAGCCATCACCGGGAAAGATCTTCTAATATCCTTCACTGGTCTCCGTCCAGAGACACGGGATCTGTTGGTCCACGCTTATATACTGTCTATGGTTATAACGGCCCACGTATTAAAAAAGTGTCGGCTTTAAATTGGGCTTGGGCTCATAATTACAGTTAATGTGTCGGGCCGGGCCGGGCTCGGACGCAACATGCTCGGGCTCGGCCAGGTTCGGGCTTGATTTTTTGGGCCGATCTAAGCTCTACATGTGGTGTATTGACCATAAATTTAAAAAAATGAGTGTAAAACTAGAGGTTAGAACTTGTTGTTAGTGTAAACTGGTGGAAGAGGAAAATGTCGAAAAACGCGACAACAAAAGTTGGGGAGAAAAACATTTTCAGAGACAAAAACGAGGCAAAATAAGCGACAAAGTGTCAAAAAAAGTGTTAATTTTTGACCCGAAAGGACAACACAAGAGTTAAATGGAATAGGACAGCCTTCGCCGCGCCGCTGTGAGGCAACCGGTCTACGGACGCGACCTCCTGAGGCTGCAGCCCCTGAACTGGGACATACTGTAGCTATAGAATCGCTTTCCAGTTAAAGGTGCCGTAGGCAGGATTGGGAAGATCCAGGACTTAGCCAAAAATATTTGAACATCAACAACTTCTCAGTCCTTCCCCCCCTTTCTGATAAAGCCCAAACGGTCTCCTAAGCCCCTCCCCCCACAAGGGAGAATGAATGCGTGTGCATTAGACACGCCCCCTGGCCCTGATTGGTGCATCTGAACAGGGAGCTGTGGATTTTTGTAAATCTCACTCCAGGCTGTAGGTGGAGCCAGAGGAGCTGGATTTTGTTTTTTAATGACCTGCTTCATGTAGTTCTACTGGAACATAGGGTCAGTTTCAGCAAATATGACAGAAAGTTAGTTTATAAGTCTTACCTACTGCACCTTTAAGGAGACCTCACACTTCACACTGACCTGCCATTCTTTCCCTCAGAGATCCTGATTCCCATTTTGTTTGACTGTAAAGCACTCTTCCTTATCACACACTAGCGGTCAAAAGTTTGGGGTCACTTATAAATGTCCATTCCAGACAGAATACCAGCTGAGATCAGTTGCATTGTTTTTTTTAATCAGGGCAGCAGTTTTCAGATGACATCATGTGTTTACATAATGTCTAAAGGGTTCTCAACTGTTGTAGACAGAAGTGGCTGAAGAAACGCTTGAAATTCATGCTTTTTGGTCTAAACGTCATACCTAAATTAAAAGTGGTACAGCTCCCGTATACTCTGACCCTCTGGGTGGGCCTGATATCACTGGGAAGGTGATTGATGTGTGTGTGTGGTGTGTGTGTGTGTGTGTGTGTGTGTGTGTGTGTGTGTGAAAGGTGTTTTATGTGGATGTGGGTGTGTGTGTGTGTGTGTGTGTGTGTGTGTGTGTGTGTGTGTGTGTGTGTGTGTGTGTGTGTGTGAAAGGTGTTTTATGTGTGTGTGTGTGTGTGTGAAAGGTGATTGATGTGGGTGTGTGTGTGTGTGTGTGTGTGTGTGTGTGTGTGTGAAAGGTGTTTTATGTGTGTGTGTGTGTGTGTGTGTGTGTGTGTGTGAAAGGTGATTGATGTGGGTGTGTGTGTGTGTGTGTGTGTGTGTGTATGTGTAAGGTGTTTTATGTGTGTGTGTGTGTGTGTGTGTGTGTGTGTGTGTGAGAAAGGTGATTGATGTGGGTGTGTGTGTGTGTGTGTGTGTGTGTGAAAGGTGTTTTATGTGTGTGTGTGTGTGTGTGTGTGTGTGTGTGAAAGGTGATTGATGTGGGTGTGTGTGTGTGTGTGTGTGTGAGAAAGGTGATTTATGTGGGTGTGTGTGTGTGTGTGTGTGTGTCTGTGTGTGTGTGTGTGTGTGTGAAAGGTGATTGATGTGGGTGTGTGTGTGTGTGTGTGTGTGTGTGAAAGGTGTTTTATGTGGCTGTGGGTGTGTGTGTGTGTGTGTGTGTGTGTGTGTGTGTGTCTGTGTGTGTGAAAGGTGATTGATGTGTGTGTGTGTGTGTGTGTGTGTGTGTGTGTGAAAGGTGATTGATGTGGGGGTGTGTGTGTGCGTGTGTGTGTGTGTGTGTGTGTGTGTGTGTGAAAGGTGATGGTGTGTTTGTGTATTTGAGTAGTGTTGTATTTTGTAGTTTTTTGCCTTTTTTCTTTGCACTTTTCAAATGGAAATAAAAAAAACATACAGACATATCTGTAGAAAAAAAATCATATAAAATCCATTTTTGAGTCTTTTGGCTTCTGGATTTTTTTCTGCAGTAAACTGAGACACGTGGCTGATGCCCTGTGTTATCTGTATCTCACCAGATGTGTTTACAGCAGTGTATTTTAATCATTTTACAGATGTAGGACTTGGACGGAAATAAAAAGCCTCCATTCTAGCCTATGTACCTCTGTGTCAGTAAGGCCTAGAATCACCCTGGCCCACCCCAGAGGGTCAGAGTATACGGGAGCTGTACCACTTTTAATTTAGGTATGACATTTAGACCAAAAAGCATGAATTTCAAGCGTTTCTTCAGCCACTTCTGTCTACAACAGTCGAGAACCCTTTAGACATTATGTAAACACATAATGTAATCTGAAAACTGCTGCCCTGATTATAAAAACAATGCAACTGATCTCAGCTGGTATTCTGTCTGGAATGGACATTTATAAGTGACCCCAAACTTTTGACCGCTAGTGTATGTCTATCATAAGATTTTATACATATATAAAAAATTGAAGATGAATTTTTTTTGGGCACGTTTTTCCCTAGAGGTTTTTGTTGCTTTTTTTCAATGCTTTTGACATTTTGTTTTCATTCATAGTCAATAAACCCTAATTTATATGGCATTATACCTCATTTTTAAGATGAAAAAATAAGCATTATTTTAACTAATAGTTAAGATCAGAGGATGTTGATGGATCACAGACTGGTTTATGTCAAAGTTACTTTTTTCCAAATGCTACAAAACTGAATGAAAGTAATCAGTAATTTTACCTGCGAAGAATGCTGCATGGCTTCCATACAACGTACATACTGTACATGTATCCGTGTTATTTTTTGGGGGGCATTTGGTTGAAATAAACCCATATTTCTGATATAAAAAAACTTCTGAAAACGGGCCAAATTTGACCCGAGGACAAGACGAGCGTGTCAAACGGCTGCTGCAGGATCTGAGATGGAGGAGAGAGACGTGACATCGTCTCGGTATAACGAAGCAGTGACTTTAACAAAGTCTCGTGTTGATTCATTAATAACAGAGTGGTCAGATGAACGCTGCCTTCAGTCTGCGTCTCGGTCAGTTGGTCCATGCGTACGCGTACAGGCCGTTGTCCTTCCACAGCTGACACCGAACAGCCGAGTAGTTCTGGACCGCCTTCAGGCTGTCGGACAGGAGAGCAGTGGCTGCTGGGTATTCTGGCCACTCATCCTCCATCTTACCTGCAAGACAGAAGAGGAGGAGTGTCATCAGGGATTAGTTGTAGTCTTTCTTTCAAGACGTGTACAAGATATCACACACGTGCTGTGATCCAAAGCCTTTACACAACGATCAAAAATGGTTTGTGGCAACCAGGGATGCACCGAATCCAGGATTTGGCTTCGGATTTGGCTGAATATTGGGCTTTTTGACGGTGGTTCGGTTTCTGGCGATCCTTAGAATTTTTCTCCACCGAACCGAACCCTACGCTTGCACTACGTGCACTATGCTGGTCGACGTAATGACGGCGCCGTTGATTACAGGAAAGTGTTTACGTAGGTGGAGCGTTCAATGCAGTAGGCTGTGAGAAAGTGAAAATGGAACTAGTGAGCAGAAAAAGTGTAGTTTGGCAGTACTTTCAGTCAAAAGAAGGCCATTCAAGTCCAGCTACATGTTCAATCTGCAATGCTGATTAGTCTGGTGGTGGCGAGGACCCTAAACTATACACAACATCACCGCTGTTACAACATCTGGTATGAAACATCTGGAAGAATACGAGTTGTGCATGAAGGAATCTACAGACAGCAGCCAAAATGCAGCAACTTCAGGTACGGCAAAGGAAGGACAGTCACTGTTTACTTCATTAATGAGTTTACTGTGTTCATGGACTGAGGATGGGACGAGGATTCAGCAGAATCTTAACCAGTGGATTCACTATTCTGCCGAACCCCAAAAAAAAATCTGGATTCGGTGCATCCCTAGTGGCAATATGACTTTCATATTTGACTTGTCTAGCCTGGATCCTGACCTGTGAATGCACTGGTTGGAACCACAATGGACCAATCAGAATGATGTAAGCGTAGGCAGCAATCTGAGACTCTAATCTTTAGCTGCCGAGAGGCTGAGTAGGGGAATAACTTGCCGGACGCGCTTAATGATCACGGATTCCAGATTTATTTACACCAACACAAACAAGATCCTGCTTCCAATACATCACATAATTGTGTTACTGGCATACGAAGCTGTGTCCAAAAGTCATAAACAGTATTTAGAAAAGCGTAAAACAAGCTTGAGAACAGCGGTCAGCAAAAAATGAGACTTCCCCCTTTCACCCCCCTCTCGAGTCTTAGTTACAAAAACCAGAACAGGTGAACAGATAATATTTCTTTGCTTCCTCCGCCCCCGGTGCCTTGATTACCGTAAATGTCAAAATTATAGAACTACACCTGGCTCTTAGAGTAAGGATTAAGAATGAGGCACCGAAGAATGGGTACCAGAACCCGGTGGTTTCTAAACGACAGGTATCTACCGGACCGAACAACAACGCAGATTTCGGTGCCTCATTTCAGTGCCACTAAAACACCTGCACTTAAAACTCTCTGTTGGCTGATCTGATTCACTAAACAGCCTCATAAACATACGTAAAAAAAAAAAAAAACACACGTAACAAAATATGTTCACAGGGAAGTGCAAAAGATTTAGTGGCCAAGCACTGAGGTTATGAATCAGTGCAAACAGCAGGACTTCACAAAACAAACTGACTCACAGACACATTCACACACGGAAGCCCTGAGAGGCGAGTGAGAAAAAAAACTAAATTCTGGTGATCCATTTTCGAATGTCTGATCTAAATTGTTTTCGGTATATGACTTATGCCTCATTTCGGTGCCTCTTAAATGCCAGCACTGCCCTGTGGTGCTCTGAAATGGACGTTACAGGCAACAGAAGCACTTTGCAGGAGGTAACGTTAGCCTACCGTTAGCTAGCAGCTGACAGCTAACGGTCTAACGTGTGTATCGGTACACGATCCGTTCTGCCTGCATGATCCGTTCTGCACATGCGCAAAATGTTCGCGCATGCGCGGTTGTACGAGGATTTACGACACTGCACGATCTGTTCCACGCTTCCGGTCGACAGCCAAGCTAACGTTAGTTTAGCTAACAGCTAATTCGGCTAACCGCTAGCTGATTGTAGCGGTCTGCCGTTAGTCTCCACAGCCAAGCTAACGTTAGTTTAGCTAACAGCTAATTCGGCTAACCGCTAGCTGATTGTAGCGGTCTGCCGTTAGCCTCCACAGGCAAGCTAACGTTAGTTTAGCTAACAGCTAATTCGGCTAACTGCTAGCTGAGACAGCATGTAATAACTTTAAAAGACCCTCAAAATAAAACGTGAAAATAACCATTAACATATATAACAGCTGTTACGTCAGTTCTACTTTACTTGTGCTCATTTAAAATACAATCACTCAATACTTGTCTTTATTGTTATTACTGTGAAGTCTTAATTTAGCTGTATCCTGCTTTTCCCATTACGTTTGAGTTAACGTTATTTTAGACTGAATCTAGCTGTCAGCTAGCGGTTAGCCGAATTAGCGGTTAGCTAAACTAACGTTAGCTTCCCGGTGGAGGCTAGCCATAGGCTAGCGTGGAACAGATCGTGCAGGTCGTATCCTCGGTAAAACAGTATTATCTTGCGCATGTGCAGAACGGATCGTGTACCGACAGTGTGGCTGTTTTTCACTGGAAAATGATTCCAGCAGCAGGACGTCCAACATTCTGCAGCTAAAGAAACTGGAGCTGTCAATCTTCCGCTATAATACCATTCGAATTTCTTTTGTTATTTTTTTTGTATTCAAATAATATTCTAATATGTAATGCTCAAATGCAGCCTGTTATTAATATGTACTACACTACTCAGGCATATTCATTGTCAGTGCCACTATAAGCATGTGGTTGCTGTTACACATTATCGCCACTAGAGGGACTTCTAACATTTTAGGCTCGGTGGATGTCGATTTTAAAGTCCTGTTAAAACTATTTCCCACCCTTCTTCCGATTCCCAGCAGCAGCCTGTCATTCCCCCTGTACTAACGTTACTCGGTACGTAACGTTAACGTTAGCTCCGTGATTTAAAGACCTCACAGTGCCGTGTGTTTCTCACTCCCGCTTACTTATCGTTCATCCGACGTGACATGACAAAAGCATTTTGTTTTCACATGCGGGAAGGCCAAGGTGAAAAGAGGGAAATTAGCTAACGTTAGCCAACATATTTATTAAAAAGAAATCACATTTCAATAGTAATTTCAGCATTCGAATAGTATTGATTTTTTTACTATACAAATTATATTCAACTTTTGGAATTTGTTTCAACAGCCCTAAAAAAGACACAGAGGAGACTAGCTGACCTTTGAGACACCGTGGACACTGCCGGAGAAAACACCACCAACAGGACTCAATGGTGCGTTCAACTGCACCTCGTAAGCTCACGGTGCATTCAAAGTTGCAAAGTAAACTTCTGCCATCTAGTGGTTCTACTTTTTTGTCATTTAACAGCAGCTGACAGGTGAAATCATTTATTGTCATTACATTTTTAATAAATCATTCAAATTTGACCGTATGAGCTTAGCAATAACAAAATGCCTTCTTGAATGTCGCCAACTGTCATTTTGTGCTTTTCCTATTCTTTTTAAAGCTACATTGTGTAAGAATTTCTCCCATCTAGCGGTGAAATTGTATATGACAACCAACTGAATATTACTTTCTAGCCCTTCATCCTATGGTGGCCGAACCCGAAATTAGTAGGGCTGCCACCTCTTAGTCGATTAGTCGACTAATCGGTCGTTTTGGTCTTAGTCGACTAAGATTTCTTTAGTTGATGAGTCATTTTTTATGCTTATTCATGCTTAATTACTCATTTCCAAGAAACTTATGGGCACATTTCTGGTAAACACAAGATTTAAAGTGGTGCTTTTGTAGGATTAATTGTGGAGAAAGTCAGTTTTACAGATGGTTCATTAACTACATTTATATTGTGCTTTTCTAGTTTTAACCACCTGTCAAAGAGCACAGCTCTGTCGATTACATCAACTAATCGATTAATCGACAAAATCATATAAGTGTTAGTCGACTAAGAATTTCTTTAGTCGAGGACAGCCCTAGAAATTAGCTCTTAGTATCTCCATTGTTTACATGCAGCTGTTCTAGCCACTCCAATATTAACTTTGGTCTTGTTGCTTTGCCTGTCGCGTTGTCGTTTTAATTCTCTTTTTCGCTTCCTTGGCAACTCCGTTACATGTCCTCAAGAATAGGCGTGATCCTCCGTCTTCAACAGGCTTTCAAATCTGCCGGCTAGTCACGAGTAATCTCCCGGCTGGCATTCGTCACGGTGCCACTGAGTGTAAAAGCGTGAAAGGCGGAGGTATGTCCCTCTTTGGTTAATGTATTTTAAAGATGGAGGTATGTCCCTCTTTGGTTAATGTATTATAAAGATGGAGGTATGTCCCTCTTTGGTTAATGTATTATAAAGATGGAGGTATGTCCCTCTTTGGTTAATGTATTTTAAAGATGGAGGTATGTCCCTCTTTGGTTAATGTATTATAAAGATGGAGGTATGTCCCTCTTTGGTTAATGTATTATAAAGATGGAGGTATGTCCCTCTTTGGTTAATGTATTATAAAGATGGAGGTATGTTCCTCTTTGGTTAATGTATTATAAAGATGGAGGTATGTTCCTCTTTGGTTAATGTATTATAAAGATGGAGGTATGTCCCTCTTTGGTTAATGTATTATAAAGATGGAGGTATGTCCCTCTTTGGTTAATGTATTATAAAGATGGAGGTATGTCCCTCTTTGGTTAATGTATTTTAAAGATGGAGGTATGTCCCTCTTTGGTTAATGTATTATAAAGATGGAGGTATGTCCCTCTTTGGTTAATGTATTATAAAGATGGAGGTATGTCCCTCTTTGGTTAATGTATTATAAAGATGGAGGTATGTCCCTCTTTGGTTAATGTATTATAAAGATGGAGGTATGTTCCTCTTTGGTTAATGTATTATAAAGATGGAGGTATGTCCCTCTTTGGCTAATGTATTTTAAAGATGGAGGCGCTACATGGCGGCTGTCATTCGAGCGACTCGCCCGTATGTATTTTGAATGATTCTGAATGTCAGATTATACGCTTACGAGAATACTTTAATTAGTTGGTGGAAGTAATTACATATGAATGAGCACATATTTGGGAAAGAACAAAGGGGTTTTTGCTAAGAATCAACTCAAAACATTACCCAATGGAGGTTTAAGTATGGGTTCAGGAAACATTTAGGCACCGTTTTAAAAGTAGTGTTTTAGCACCGGTCTCAGAAAAAATCCCCAAACAATACCCAAACCCAACCAGGAAGCATCTGCACCTGTTTTGGCGAAGTTGACAAGGTGGCGTGTGATGAGATCCTGGAAGCTCTTGTCTCGATCAGAGAGAGGTTTCCCCAGGAAGGACTCCAGCCCGCCGAAGAAGGTCACGGCGTCCAGACAGTGGAAGGAGAAACGGCTGGGGAACGGCAGCAGGTCGCCAGATGCGGTAACCGGTCCTGACGGCGTGTGTGTCACCACGTATCGATACACGGGACTGTCGAGGGCCGCTGCACACAGAGAGAGAGGTTTAATCATATTAAGCTTAAAGGTCCCATGGCATGAACATTTCACTTTATGAGGTTTTTTAACATTAATATGAGTTCCCCCAGCCTGCCTATGGTCCCCCAGTGGCTAGAAATGGTGATAGGTGTAAACCGAGCCCTGGGTATCCTGCTCTGCCTTTGAGAAAATGAAAGCTCAGATGGGCCAATCAGGAATCTTCCCTTTATGACGTCATAAGGAGAAAGGTTACCTCCCCTTCCTCTGCTTTGCCCGCCCAGAGAATTTGGCCCACCCATGACAGAGAGAGAGACATCATGGCTTTCAAACAAGCAAAGTGGCAGTTGGTCAAGACCACACCCCCCCCCCCCTCCACCTTGCCCCAGTCTCTCCTCCTCAATAGCATTTAAAGCTACAGACACAGAAATGGTACATCCTAAGGAAAGCTCATTGTGGGACTGGCTCTAGTGGCTGTAATTCTGCACCAAGGCTGAATTTAGGGAAAGAGACTTCAGATACAGTATTAGGGGACCACTAAGGTCTATATAAAGAGACTTCAGATACAGTATTAGGGGACCACTAAGGTCTATATAAATAGACTTCAGATACAGTATTAGGGGACCACTAAGGTCTATATAAAAGAGACTTCAGATACAGTATTAGGGGATCACTAAGGTCTATATAAAAGCATCCAAAAAGCAGCATGTCATAGGACCTTTAACACACAGTGTGAAGAATTTAACTTCACAATAAAACAGACATTACAACAGTTATATTGCTGGAAACTAGTGCATATCAGAATCAGCAGCTTAGAGTTTTTACACCAGGTCTTTCTTAAAGGGATAGTTCAGATCTTCTGCAAAAACCTGTGTGTGTTCTTAAATGATAAGTCTTGTGTTATTCTAGACATTTCTTTCTAGATGGTTCTTTCGTGGAGACGGATTCATCTGGCCCGATGTATTTATGATTGTGGTTGACTTTGGGAAATATTTGCTGCTGTAGTTGTTTTATGTTGTTAATGTTTTTGTGTACTTTGTGTTTGACTGTACTGCTGCCATTCCACTCTTGAAAAAGAGATTTTTTTAATCTCAATGAGGTTTTTTCTGGGTTAAGTAAAAGTTATAGCGAATAAATCCCATGAAAGACCAAAAACAACAATGTGGCTCTCCGCTCTGAGTCGACTGGTTCTTACTGAAGACGGAAAACATTAAAACCACAACAATAGAAGCTCTATGGCACAGAGGACGAAGATACACACAAGCTTTGATACACACGTGTGTGTGTGTGTGTGTGTGTGTGTGTGTGTGTGTGTGTGTGTGTGTGTGTGTGTGTGTGTGTGTATCTGATTACTGTGATGTGTTTACAGACAAAAGAGAGTGGACAAGCATCTATTCATGGGACACAACGGGAGACCAGTCTGCAGGGGACAAAGCACAAATCACTCGTTTTACACACACACACACACACACACACACACACACACACACAGACAGACAGACAGACACACACAGACAGACAGACACACACACACACACACACACACACATAGAGAGAGACACAGAGACACACACACACACACACACACACACACACACACACATAGAGAGACACACACACACACACACACACACACACACACAGAGTTGAATTTGGCTTTTACTGAATATTTGAGTCAGAAGTTGCTTTTTTGCTGAAAATATTACTCACATGAGCCTTAAAATCCCTTATTCATCATCACCCCAGATTAGCTATTATTCTGTCACAGAAATAACGGTCTGTGCAACATAAAATAAAACAATGAACCGTGCAGAAAAATCACCCAGGATGCCTTGCAGTTGCCTCTCACAACAGCTAAATGTCAGTTTACTCCGAGCTTCACCGCTGAGTGAGCCTAACAAGCCCCACAGGCACAAAACCTCCACGAAGCTGAACTCTGCTGCAGTGCAAACTCATTGAGGAGCTGCAGAAGCTCATCAGGAGAGGGATAAAACAATGTGTAATGTATACTAATGCTCCAATATACTAATGTACTGCAGAAGGGCAGACCGTTTAATTTAGAAAACACTGCCAGCTTTCCTCAGACCAATGAACTGTATTCTGACGGATACATTTAGAAATACGCTGGCTCTATACACGCTGGAAGTACTGTTTGGTGATGGTGATTTCGGGGCTGTTTCCTGTTAAACTAAAAGGATCTTCCTCTTTAACTAAAAGGTCCATCTCTGTAGGGATCCTTTCATAATGTTGTCAGACACTTTTGAATGCGCACCTGCCCATTAATTGCAGCTTGTTACACAGCAATCTTGCTTAATATTGGACTTATTTCAACAATATCAGGGTTTCCCGCAGAAAATGTGTTAGTTAAGGTGGTAGGTTTTACAGTGTTAGTGTAGTACACACTACACTAAATATCAAATTTAAATATATAATTAATACATCTCTGTAGTGCAGACTCTGTACTACACACTAGGGCTGAACGATTTTTGAAAATAATCTAACTGCGATTTTTTCCCCAAATATTGCGATTCGATATTCGATTATTTTTTTAAGCTCTTTGTCTTCTGTATTATTCAACAAAGAATAATAATATAATAATTTATAGTAACACACAATTACACACTAGACAGTTAAATAAGTAAAAATATAGTATAGTATATATCTATATACACACACACACACACACACACATACACAACAGTGTAATTTTTTACAGTGCACAGAGAGGAGCTGCCTCCAGCCCCTCCCCCTCGTGAAGTTGCGTGCCGCCGTGTGCACTTGCTCAGAGAGGCTATTGTTACGTTAGCATGTTGCTGGTGTTCTTGTTCAGAGAGGCTATCGTTACGTTAGCATGTTGCTGGTGTTCTTGTTCAGAGAGGCTATCGTTACGTTAGCATGTTGCTGGTGTTCTTGCCGTGGGATTAACTGTACTAATAAAACTGTTGAAACACCGCGGCCACGCTGCTGTGAAAGCTCCCCGAACGTCATTTATCAGTCTGGTTGTTACCCCTCTCAGTGGCAGCTCCTCCACTCATATCTTTATAACGGAGCTAACCGCTAACCGGAGCTAACAGCTAATCAGAGCTAATCGTTGCCAACCGAGCCTTCAGTTCTGCGTGTCTGTATCCATTAAGTATGGACTCAAGCCTGAATAAAACCCTTCATTTTATTAAAATGGCTGTAAAAGTTTTAAACTACAACTCAGAGTTGTTTGAATGACAGAAATCAGCTCAAGGTACGGCGTAGCGTTAGCGTGCTAGTTGATGCTTTCTCTGCGGAGTGCAGACTGATTTGCTCTCGCGAGTCATGTGACCAAATCGCAGCCTTTGCGATTAGGAAATCGCGTTTTAACATATCGCGATATTATCGCAAATGCAATTAATCGTTCAGCCCTACTACACACTACACTAAATATTACATTTAAATAATTAATAAATAACCAGCTTTTCAAAATAACAGTTGCAATGTGTAACTTTAAGCTCCTTAAACTATTTTCAAAAAAAGTGCTGTAACAGTTCACTCACTCCAGCAGATAGTATGCGTGAAATAATAACAGGACACGTCATTTCACTGCGTGTAACTACGCTAACTAACCGTGTATTGTGAACCGCGTGTAGTGATTAAAAAAAAACAAAAAACAGCTGTGTCTCAAAGACCGGGCAGCAGCAGCCGGGACGTTGAGAATCCACCGTGAGAGGTGATGGATAGTTCCAGTCACTTCGTTGAAACAAGAGAAGAAAGCCTCACTGATGTGAAGAACAGGACAGAGAAACATATATAAATGTTCTCTGCCCACCGTATGCCAACGCTCCGGTAAGTCCATCACCCCGTCTCTGCCCGGCGTGCCCCAGCTGGCCGCACATTTGTTGACAAACTCCGATGCACACGCGACGGTGAAATGGCGATTGTTCTCACGGACACACGCGCGATATCAACTGGCTAGTTATCCTCCAGACAGCGACGGACCACGTCTCTTTTCTTTCTCTCATTTCGGCCGTGTGGCGCGACTTTCTTTTTTTTTTTGACGACCTAGTTAAGGCGGTAGGGTTCCCCAGCTTAGGCGGGCCGCCCGAACTACAAAGTGCTGCGGGAAACCCTGAATATTGTTGAATCCAGACACATCTGAGCCTGTTATTGGCAAAAACAGCATGCAGACGATGTACAAATGCCCAGAGTGGTTACACTGCAGCCCAGGTCAGACCCCAGTAAATGTGCCAGGCTTTGAAGCAAAATGAACATATTCTTCACACTGAACTGAAATGCACTCTGTTACAAGTCTACTCTTGCCCTGTCTTTTGTTGTCTGTTGTCTGTCCAGCACATCTGTTATTAACCCCCTAGGTTCTTTTTGTGCTGGAATTGTCCTTTAAAGCAGCCATATTATGCTCATTTCCAGGTTCATAATTGTATTTTAAGGTTGTACCAGAATAGGTTTACATGGTTTAATTTTCTAAAAACACCATATTGTTGTTGTACTGCACCGCTCTCTCTCACTGCTGCAGATCCTCTTTTCAGCTGGTCTCTGTTTTAGCTACAGAGTGAGACCTCTTTTCTTCTTCTTCTTCTGTACTATCTTTGATTGCACTCGCACATGCCCAGTAGCTCAGATGTAGATCATGTCAGCTAGCTAGCTCCATAGACAGTAAAAGAAAGGCTGTTTCTACAACTTCAGTCAGTTACAAGGCAGGATTAGCTGGGAGACTTCTAAATGAGGGCGCACATGGAAGTAGTTCTTTTGTAGATTATGGTGAACTTGTGTGTGTTGTAGCAGTGCTTTGCTACTGAGAACGAGGTAGCATGCTAGCGTTAGCATGCTAATGCTAACGCTACGAGCTAATGGTTGCGGTTAGCCTGCTCGTTTCGGCTTGTGACGTCACAAGCCGTGCCGATTTTGACCAGCTCACCCAGAGACTGAAGGCAGGACACATTCAGAAACCGTATCTCACTCTAAACAGCATGGATGGATTTTTTTCAAAGTTTGTATGTGTGTGGAAGCACCAGAGACACAAAAGAACACCCCAAATCCCAGAAAAAGGGTTTTTTTCATAATATGGGCACTTTAAATGCTCTCCTTTAAGTAGTAATTGCACTTTATGTATAATCTATAATGTCTTTTTTATATATTTTAAATGTAACAGCGTGCTCGGCGTGTAACACCACTTGATCCAAAGATTCGTGACTATATACAGTGTATATGGTTGAAATGACAGTAAAACCTTGACGTGACTTGAACATGGTCTTACATGGCGAAAAAGACATCTGTCAATCAGTGGATTGTTTTTTTTTGCTACACAACCCCCACGAAATGACGCAATTCACTGTCAGAGTTTGATCTATTCAGACCGATAACGTTTGGCCGCACGACTGAACAAAATTGCGGCAGCCGGCTGCAGCGGTCTTGCTCAATACTGGACTAATTTAAAAAAAAAAAAAAAAATGTTGTTCCCATTAGTCTCTTAGACACAATAGGTTGAAAAAAAATAACCTAACCCTTTGAAGCCCTTCAGTATGAAAAGAAGTTGAAGAGCTTTGTGAGTTTACCTGCAGCCCTCCAGGCCAGGTCGTTGTTGGGACAGGTGGTCCTGATGTCGGACACCATGGTGGTGTAGGCCCTCTCTGGACAGCGGTCTGTGGTGGGGCAGGGCGCGGAGCTCGGGTACAGCTCCAATGCATCTTTGGTGAGATTCTCACTGAAGGACTGAAGTTTATCTGTATAGAGCAGAGAGGCGCTGACACAACACGATATAATGCATACAGCATGTTAAGCCCGGTTCAGACCAAAGATTTGTGACGAGACGAAACCGTTTTAGAACGTCGCAGAGAAAAGTTTCAACAGTCTAAGGCTGGTTTTAGAAAGTAAGAGACGTCTCCTCTTTCAACAGCCAATAGAGAAGTCAGCTGGTGGAGTCTCCAGAGGCTGGTTTTAGAACGTAAGAGACGTCTCCTGTTTCTACAGCCAATAGAGAAGTCAGCTGGTGGAGTCTCCAGAGGCTGGTTTTAGAACGTAAGAGACGTCTCCTGTTTCTACAGCCAATAGAGAAGTCAGCTGGTGGAGTCTCCAGAGGCTGGTTTTAGAACGTAAGAGACGTCTCCTGTTTCAACAGCCAATAGAGAAGTCAGCTGGTGGAGTCTCCAGAGGCTGGTTTCAGAACGTAAGAGATGTCTCCTGTTTCTACAGCCAATAGAGAAGTCAGCTTGTTGAGTCTCCAGAGGCTGGTTTTAGAACGTAAGAGACGTCTCCTGTTTCAACAGCCAATAGAGAAGTCAGCTGGTTGAGTCTCCAGAGGCTGGTTTTAGAACGTAAGAGACGTCTCCTCTTTCAACAGCCAATAGAGAAGTCAGCTGGTTGAGTCTCCAGAGGCTGGTTTTAGAACGTAAGAGACGTCTCCTGTTTCAACAGCCAATAGAGAAGTCAGATCCATAATTCATTTTATTTTAATGTTACAAACAGCTGCTTGAAATGGCAGAGTTTTAGACGGAGCCTCAACGACCGCCCGAAACCACGGTAACGTTATATGGTGAAGCGAGATAGAGAGAGACTTGAAGAGAGGGAGCGCCCAGCAGTGTTAGAACAAAGCAGAGAATCAGAGAAATAAAATGTGTTTTCGCTGATTCATCACTAGAAATGTAACTGTAGCAAGCATGTCACTATCACTAACGTTACCCACATTCATATTTAGACGCAACAAATGATGTATCCAGCTACAAAAAAGCCTAAAAGTCGGAAGTTAGAACGGAAGTACAAAGAGGCATTGCTATGGAGATGATACACCGTCTCATCTCATCGGTGTGAACAGGTTTCAGAACGCTGCAAACCGGCTCTTTGCAAGAAGTTGCAAGCTTCAACTCATCTCGTCGCGAATCTTTGGTCTGAATTGGGCTTTAAATAACCAGCTAGCTTTGTCCCAAATATGACAGTGTTTCCCAGAGTGCATTGCAAGCCTGGTGGCCCACTGGGTCTAAGTTGCCCCCCACCAGGCCTAACCAAGGGGGTAAGCTTCGCTTCAGAGCTCGAACCTCCTATGGCGCCATTTTGATGCTAACAAGCCATCACCTCCCGTTAGCATCCCATTGACTGCCATTCATTTTGACGTCACTTTGACAGAGAATAACTTTACATCTGAAGAGTTTAAAGACTCTTTTTGTCCGTTGTTTATTTCTAAAGAAACACGACAATGTATAAAAGGCTCCATTACCTTGTACCTCACGTTATGGCTCCAACTAATCAATTAATTGATTCATTATTGCAGCTCTAATAGTTGTTAAGCCACAAAGATCAGGCTCCATGTTTGAATATGGACGACTTTTTAGGAAAATTTCACTTCCACAGTCGCCCTGCTGCCGTGGAGACGATCACACACACGGAGGCTTCTGTGTTGAGTAAAGATTAGAATTTAAGTTAACACTTCAGACCTTTTCATTAGTTCTTAAAAAGGAAGAAAAAAACTATTCCCATGGCTAAAAGCAATTTCCACAGCACCTAATGTTCATTAAATATTCAGCAGCTTCCTGTTAGCGTAGCATGTTACGGCGAACACACGAACCAGCATCAGACCGGCCTCCTCCTCTTTCTGCAGAGTGCTGCATGCAAAAATCCACATTTACAGTCTACTGTCCCAGAGGTCCTTTAATATGTAAAATATGTAAACTAATGTAAAGATAAGAGCATACATATTTAACCTATGGAAGTTTAGTTAAAGGTCCTAAAAATTTGATATTGAGGTTGAAATGTTTTTATTGTTTATTTGCTTTGATGGATATATGTTGATATTTATATAATGAATATAAAATCAATCTTAATGTGTTTAGGGGTGTCATCATTCTCCAAATTAGCGATTCGATTTGACTTTCGATGTAAACATTTTCTTTTCAACAGGGACAGCAATGTCACAATAAGAGCCACTAGATGGCAGAAGGATACTTTGCAACAACAGTTTGAGTTTCTCAGAGTTTACGAGATGCACATGAATGCACCATGGATTCCGTCGGAGTCTACATGCATGCTACCAGTCGGTCATCTAACGCTACCCTGTGTCTTTAGCTGCATGCTACCAGCCGGTCGTCTAACGCTACCCTGTGTCTTTAGCTGCATGCTCACTAATGTATGTTTTAAGGACTGGGTAGAGTTGGGTTAACATAATAATTGATGCCTGACATCACAGTGTCCGTCACTAATGTTTCAGTTACCTGTCACAAACCATTGGTAGTCCCCCCAGGTCCACATGGAAATGTTTCCAGCCGCCGGGCTGCAGAGGAAACACAGAGGAAACAGAGACAACGTAAATGAAACGTAGAGACAACGCAGAGGAAACACAGAGGAAACATAGAGGAAACAGAGGAAACGCAGAGGAAACAGAGGAACGCAGAGGAAACACAGAGGAAACACAGAGGAAACAAAGAAGAACGCAGAGGAAACATAGAGGAAACACAGATCAAAGACAGAGGAAACACAGAGGAAACAGAGGAAACGTAGAGACAACGTAGAGGAAACAGAGGAAACGCAGAGGAAACCTAGAAACAATGTAGAGGAAACGCAGAGGAAACAGAGGAAACAGAGGAAACAGGAACGCAGAGGAAACAGAGCAAAGACAGAGGAAACAGAGGAAACACAGAGGAAACGTAGAGGAAACAGAGGAAATGTAGAGGAAACAGAGGAAACAGGAAACAGAAACACAGAGGAAATGCAGAGGAAACAGAGCAAAGACAGAGGAAACAGAGGAAACGCAGAGGAAACAGAGGAAACACAGGAAATGTAGAGGAAATGTAGAGGAAACAGAGGAAACACAGAGGAAACGTAGAGGAAACAGAGGAAATGTAGAGGAAACAGAGGAACGCAGAGGAAATGCAGAGGAAACGCAGAGGAAACAGAGGAAACAGAAACACAGAGGAAACACAGAACAAAGACAGAGGAAACAGAGGAAACAGAGAAAACACAGAGGAAACAGAGGAAACGTAGAGACAACGTAGAGGAAACAGAGGAAACACAGAGGAAACAGATCAAAGACAGAGGAAACAGAGGAAACACAGAGGAAACCTAGAGACAACGTAGAGGAAACAGAGGAAACAGAGAGGAAACAGAGGAAACACAGAGGAAACCTAGAGACAACGTAGAGGAAACAGAGGAAACAGAGAGGAAACAGAGGAAACACAGAGGAAACAGAGAGGAAACACAGAGGAAACAGAGGAAACAGAGAGGAAACAGAGGAAACAGAGGAAACACAGAGGAAACAGAGAGGAAACAGAGAGGAAACAGAGAGGAAACAGAGGAAACACAGAGGAAACAGAGAGGAAACAGAGGAAACAGAAACAGAGGAAACACAGATCAAAGACAGAGGAAACACAGAGGAAACAGAGAAAACACAGAGGAAACAGAGGAAACGTAGAGACAACGTAGAGGAAACAGAGGAAACACAGAGGAAACAGATCAAAGACAGAGGAAACAGAGGAAACACAGAGGAAACCTAGAGACAACGTAGAGGAAACAGAGGAAACAGAGAGGAAACACAGAGGAAACAGAGGAAACACAGAGGAAACAGAGAGGAAACAGAGGAAACACAGAGGAAACAGAGAGGAAACACAGAGGAAACAGAGAGGAAACAGAGAGGAAACAGAGGAAACAGAGAGGAAACAGAGGAAACAGAAACACAGAGGAAACACAGATCAAAGACAGAGGAAACACAGAGGAAACAGAGAAAACACAGAGGAAACACAGAGGAAACAGAGAGGAAACACAGAGGAAACAGAGAGGAAACAGAGGAAACATAGAGAAAACAGAGGAAATGTAGAGGAAACAGAGGAACGCAGAGGAAATGCAGAGGAAACAGAGGAAACGTAGAGGAAACGCAGAGGAAACGCAGAGGAAACAGAGGAAACATAGAGGAAACAGAGGAAATGTAGAGGAAACAGAGGAACGCAGAGGAAATGCAGAGGAAACAGAGGAAACGTAGAGGAACGCAGAGGAAACGCAGGAAATGTAGAGGAAATGTAGAGGAAACAGAGGAAACACAGAGGAAACATAGAGGAAACAGAGGAAATGTAGAGGAAACAGAGGAACGCAGAGGAAATGCAGAGGAAACGTAGAGGAAACGCAGAGGAAACGCAGAGGAAACGCAGAGGAAACAGAGGAAACAGAAACACAGAGGAAACACAGAACAAAGACAGAGGAAACAGAGGAAACGTAGAGACAACGTAGAGGAAACAGAGGAAACACAGAGGAAACCTAGAGACAACGTAGAGGAAACAGAGGAAACAGAGAGGAAACAGAGGAAACACAGAGGAAACAGAGAGGAAACACAGAGGAAACAGAGGAAACAGAGAGGAAACAGAGGAAACACAGAGGAAACAGAGAGGAAACAGAGAGGAAACAGAGGAAACACAGAGGAAACAGAGAGGAAACAGAGGAAACAGAAACAGAGGAAACACAGATCAAAGACAGAGGAAACACAGAGGAAACAGAGAAAACACAGAGGAAACAGAGGAAACGTAGAGACAACGTAGAGGAAACAGAGGAAACACAGAGGAAACGCAGAGGAAACAGATCAAAGACAGAGGAAACAGAGGAAACACAGAGGAAACCTAGAGACAACGTAGAGGAAACAGAGGAAACACAGAGGAAACACAGAGGAAACAGAGAGGAAACAGAGGAAACACAGAGGAAACAGAGAGGAAACACAGAGGAAACAGAGAGGAAACAGAGGAAACAGAGAGGAAACAGAGAGGAAACAGAGGAAACAGAGGAAACAGAGAGGAAACAGAGGAAACACAGAGGAAACACAGAGGAAACAGAGAGGAAACAGAGAGGAAACAGAGGAAACACAGAGGAAACAGAGAGGAAACAGAGGAAACAGAGAGGAAACAGAGGAAACACAGAGGAAACAGAGGAAACACAGATCAAAGACAGAGGAAACACAGAGGAAACAGAGAAAACACAGAGGAAACAGAGGAAACGTAGAGACAACGTAGAGGAAACAGAGGAAACACAGAGGAAACCTAGAGACAACGTAGAGGAAACAGAGGAAACACAGAGGAAACACAGAGGAAACAGAGAGGAAACAGAGGAAACACAGAGGAAACAGAGAGGAAACACAGAGGAAACAGAGAGGAAACAGAGGAAACAGAGGAAACACAGAGGAAACAGAGAGGAAACAGAGAGGAAATAGAGGAAACAGAGAGGAAACACAGAGGAAACAGAGGAAACGTAGAGGAAATGTAGAGGAAACAGAGGAAACGTAGAGGAAATGTAGAGGAAACGTAGAGGAAACATAGGAAACGTAGAGGAAACAGAGGAAACGGAGGATTGAGTTCAGTTTGACAGACAGTACCAGCTGGCAGCGATGAACCTGAAGCAGGTGAGTGCTCACCTGAAGTCAGCCTCCTGCTCAGTCGTCCCGACGACAAAAGGAACGTCACTGTGGTCTCCTTTCTTGTCCCACACCTGGAAAGGTGGAGCTTCCAGGACGTATCCGTCCACCACGGCGACCGGGCCGATGAAGCGCCCTCTGACGGGGAGGTCTGTCATCTCATCTGCTGCCCAGGAGGGGAACTCCTGCCACGGGACGGCCTGGGGGGGGAAAGAAACTACTTTTGAAACTTTTAGAAGGTAGTTGCAGGTGCAGAGAGAGAAAAACAGAGCTTCCCATTTGAATTATTTGATGTTTGTTAGAATATTTTCATTATCAAACGATAGACAGAGACCACTGAAGAGATATTAAGGTTAATTTTACTCAAGAACCCAACGAGGAGGCCTTCTCCGCACCACGGAAAAGTACAGACAATGACCTCACGAAAAGCTCTCTACAGCAGCTTTTGTAATACAACGTAGAATGTGATAATCATGGTTAGGGCTGTCAAAATAATGCGTTAATTTCGATTAATTAATCTGAGAAAAAAATAACGCGTTAAAAAAAGTAACGCAGATTAATCCATTCCATATTGACGTTTGACCTGGAGCCGTTCTAGCCTCCATCGGACTGTAAAATGAAGGAGGGAGACGAGAATGTGCTGCCTGGATCATTGATTGGAACATTTACTTGTAAAAATCTTCTTCCTGCCAACCCTGGCTACCGAAATCTGGAGCTGATATGTCTGCTCTTCTCTCTGATGCTCTGAAACAGACGCCAACACAAACACCGCTGCACGTGGCGCTAGTTAACACTATACTAGACAGCAGCTAACATTAGCCTACCGCTAGCTAGTTAACACTATACTAGACAGCAGCTAACGTTAGCCTACCGCTAGCTAGTTAACACTATACTAGACAGCAGCTAACATTAGCCTACCGCTAGCTAGTTAACACTATACTAGACAGCAGCTAACGTTAGCCTACCGCTAGCTAGTTAACACTATACTCGACAGCAGCTAATGTTAGCCTACCGCTAGCTAGTTAACACTATACTCGACAGCAGCTAATGTTAGCCTACCGCTAGCTAGTTAACACTAAACTCGACAGCAGCTAACGTTAGCCTACTGCTAGCTAGTTAACACTAAACTCGACAGCAGCTAACGTTAGCCTACTGCTAGCTAGTTAACACTATACTCAACAGCAGCTAACGTTAGCCTACCGCTAGCTAGTAGCTGGATTAAAAACGGTTAAAATGCTGACAGCTAACGCTAAACGGTGTAAAGTTTGACTGTATTTTACTGTAGAGGATTCAACACCGGGATGTAACAATCTGCAGCTGCTGTTGTCGGAAAAACACAGACGGTGTGTTCAATGAAACTGGTAAACTACAGCTTCGTGGTGCATTTGAAGTTATTGTAAATGCCCTTTTCCCATCTGGTGGTTGTTTTTGTCATTCAACAGCAATTTACTAGTGAAATAAATTATTATTATTGTTATACATTATTATTAAATCATTTAATTTTGACCATATGGCCTTAGCAATAAACAAGCCGTTCTTTAATGTCACCAACTGTTGTTTAGTACCCTTTTTTTTTTTTTTTTCTTTTTCTTAAAAAGTATCGGTTCAGGCACCGTTAATTATGTATGCAATTAATTTTGATTAATTAATCACAGAGTATGTAATTAATTAGATAAATTTTTTTAATCGATTGACAGCCCTAATCATGACACAAGAGTTGGTGTCGTCAGTTGTTTATCTCGTCAGAGTCGATGACGTCTCCTCTATCTGGTCTGAGAGGGCATGAACACACCGGGCTCAGACAAGGACACGCAATGGCTCCATGTTATCTTGTTTAGAGTTCAAGCAGTGTTAAGGTTTCTTAACAATATCCACAGCAGTTTAATTTAACAGAGAGAGAGATTATAATATTATTCTATGCAAACAGTTAAATAAATAACAAGAGGGAAAGTATGTAAATCAAAATTTCCCTAACAATGTTTTATACCAATTCAATTACAGACGCACAGTATTTGTACACAGATTTATTTGGGTAGCTTTTGCACCTGAGCTGTTTGATCTATTTTACCCGAACCCTGGAGCATTTTGACTGATAGTCCTACTACCTAGTCTAGAGCACTGGTTTTCGAGCTTTTTATCAATAATATTCCCCCTTTGAACAGTTTTTTTAAGCCATGGACCCACTAACCAGCGCAAATAATTTTTGGTAGAAAACAAAAGTCTCTATAAAGAGGAAGAATACAGCGAGGTCAGCGATAGATTTACTAAACAACAGCCTTGGACCTGGAAAACATGTACATGATGATGGAAAAACTTGGAAAAAGACAGTAGAAAGAAGGAAGTAAGGCAAATAGGTCAACAATAGTAACAACAACTTCAGTAGTAAGAAGGAAGGCAACACTAGTGAAAGTGACAAAAAATTACAAAAAGCAACAAAAACTTCGAAGAAAAAAAAGACAGTAGAAAAAGTAATAAAGAAAGGCAAGAATAGGTCAAAACAGGCGACGAAAACATAAAAAAAAGGGAGAAAAACTTCAAAAACAGAGACAAAAACATCAAAAAAAGCGAAGAAGTAGAAGTAACTACAGCCTTGTAACTGAAAAACATTTTGCAAAAAATCTTACGTACCCCCTGCAGTCCTCCAGAGTACCCCTAGGGGGACACGTACCCCCTGCAGTCCTCCAGAGTACCTCTAGGGGGACACGTACCCCCTGCAGTCCTCCAAAGGACCCCTAGGGGGACACGTACCCGCTGCAGTCCTCCAGAGTACCCCTAGGGGGACACGTACCCCCTGCAGTCCTCCAGAGTACCCCTAGGGGGACACGTACCCCCTGCAGTCCTCCAGAGTACCCCTAGGGGGCCACGTACCCCGATTTGAGAAACACTGCTCTAGAGTTCAGCTCACTTTAGCTGAGAACGCGATTTGACCCAAATATAGGAAGTGGACCAAAAAACAAAGCCTTTACTAGCCTGCAGTTTTAACCATGCACACAATTTATCAGTCCCTCCAGAAAAACGTGATTATGCGATCGCATAATTCAATGCATAATCAGCCAAAGTCCACATATTTATGTGGGGGGTGGCATTTTTTCAAATACGCCGCACTTTCGCCGCATAAATTGGCGATTTCCGGGCAAAATATGCGGGGCTTGCATGATTTCATAATCCCCGCATTTTCAAAAAAGTCACACATATCTTAGCAGAAAGTTGAAAAAATTTGCGTTTACTTCACACAAGAGCAGCCATTTTCCCCTGTTGCCATGGGAACGTTATGAAGTGACGTAATTACGCGACGTGAACATCATCGAAAAGCTGCAAACCCCGCGATGAAGCCACGATGAAACCACAGTTTTTGCAAGTTCCCGCAATTTCATCGCATAAAATTGCATAAATATCCCGCATATTCCATCGCATTTTTTAAGAAAACGTGCCGCATAATCAAGGACTTTTGCCCACAACAATCACAAAAAAACTCTTTTTCTCATTTTTCTGGAAGGACTGATTTACGGACTAACGTATATGATTAAAGGGACGATAACTTTCAGATCTATAAGCTGTTCTGAGCACATTTCGCTGGTCGTCTGTGTGACATCATCATCTCTTTCTCTCCTTCACTCGCTTTCTGTCAGCTGCTCACATTGTTCACCTTCGTCTCAAATATCAGAAACACTAAAGCAGAACCAGAAAACCCAAGAAGTTATACATTTGGTGTTGCCTGCGTTATTTCTGAGACCAGAAGTGTCGGCAAGAGAGAAACATGAAAATGACTACTACAAGTTTTTTTAAAGATTATTTTTAGGGGCGTTTTAGGCCTTTAATGCCACAGGACAGATGAAGACATGAAAGGGGAGAGAGAGAGGGGGAATGACATGCAGCAAAGGGCCGCGGCCGCTGCATCGAGGAGTAAACCTCTATATATGGGCGCCTGCTCTACCAACTGAGCTAACCGGGCCACACGCCTACTGAGTTACAAGAACGAGACTTCCTTTACACTTATCTCAAATATTCGCAGTGTGAACGCAAACCGAGGCAAATGAAAAATGGGAAAATTGCACCCAGTCCACCACACTCTAGGCCCTATTTTAACGATCTAAGCGTGTGGCGTGAAGCGCCTGGCGCAGGTGTGTTTAGGGCGTGTACAAATCCATCCATCCATCCATCCATCTTCTTCCGCTTATCCAGTAACGGGTCGCGGGGGTAGCAGCTCCAGCAGGGGACCCCAAACTTCCCTTTCCCGAGCCACATTAACCAGCTCTGACTGGGGGATCCCGAGGCGTTCCCAGGCCAGGTTGGAGATATAATCCCTCCATCTAGTCCTGGGTCTTCCCCGAGACCTCCTCCCAGCTGGACGTCTCTCCACCTAGTCCTGGGTCTTCCCCGAGGCCTCCTCCCAGCTGGACGTCTCTCCACCTAGTCCCGGGTCTTCCCCGAGGCCTTCTCCCAGCTGGACGTCCCTCCACCTAGTCCTGGGTCTTCCCCGAGGCCTCCTCCCAGCTGGACGTGCCTGGACCACCTCCCTAGGGAGGCGCACAGGGGGCATCCTTACCAGACGCCCGAACCACCTCAACTGGCTCCTTTCGACGTGAAGGAGCAGCGGCTCTACTCCGAGCTCCTCACGGATGACTGAGCTTCTCACCCTATCTCTAAGGGAGACGCCAGCCACCCTCCTGAGGAAACCCATTTCGGCCGCTTGTACCCTGGATCTCGTTCTTTCGGTCATGACATGTATGTACAAATGTGTGTACAAATCCACTTCTGCTAATTTAACGGCGGGAAAAAGGGTCCGTGTGCCGGGCGCATGGTTCTAAAGGGTTGTACTTAGTGTCTTCATTAATCAGAGGGGTGTTTTGGGCGTAACATGCAATCAACCAATCAGAGATCATCTCCCATTCCCTTTAAAAGCCAGGCGCGTTTGGACCTTGGAGCATTGCTGTTATGATGGAGGATTTGCACCGTAATATTTTTATTTGTAATCTTCTGCATGTGTGTGTGCTGCTGTGTGTCCCTGTGTGTGTAACAAGCATAGTGTGCACGCGCTGTGCACGAGCCTAGGAGCATTTTACTAATGCTCTGTTAAAATAACAATGAAATGCTGCGTTATTGACTTTAGACCAGGTTTTTGTTGGTCAATGGTGCGATCACTTCCCGCTGCCTCAAGATAGCAATACGCCCAGAATGCACCTGAACACACCTCCCTGTAAGACCAGCACGCCCAGAATGCACCTGAACACACCTCCCTGTAAGACCAGCACGCCCAGAATGCACCTGACCACACCTTCCGGTAAGACCAGCATGCCCAGAATGCACCGGAACATACCTCCCTGTAAGACCAGCACGCACAGAATGCACCTGAACACACCTCCCTGTAAGACCAGCACGCCCAGAATGCACCTGAACACACCTCCCTGTAAGACCAGCACGCCGATGGGCCACAGATGGGTGCTGGTGCATTTGCTATTTAAACGACGTGGACGCTGGACGGGAAACTGACAAATGCGTCGGTCTTAAACTAAATTAAACTAACAAAGACACTCACCTCGGGCTTTGCGCTGTGCTGCGTGTATGATAGGACCCTATAGCTGTAAAAGTGCCCTGAATTACCCAATAAGATTACTAATATGTCTAAATGAGCATTCATTAATATGGTGATGGTTGTGGCTCTGTCTTTGACGTCACATTTGCTCTGCTATCCACAGCAGTCACAAAATCTCTCTCTTTCTTTCATCACCAGCCAGTTAGTTTTCAGCAAATGCTTACTTTTAAAACTTTTAAAAGTTTTAGTTTGCTTATTTCTCGCCAGCGGTGTTGGCGGTGAAGAACAGACCCCAGTTATATATATCAATTAAATCCAGACACACAGTATTTTGTCCAGATTTTACACACGCGATACTTGTTAGTCGAGATACATACATCGTTGTTTTTTTGGCGTTTTCGTGGGATTTATTAACAAGAAAACGTATCCGTGCAGTCTGAGATACAGCTAATTTCAAAAGTAGAGGACTATGAAAAATAAAGCCTGTTATTTCATAACCAATTAAATAAAAACAAGAAAAAGCTTTTTAAAAAGTACACATGCCGCAATTCTAAGAATCAACTTGAGTGACTGCTAGAAAAGTTGAATGTGACATTTTAAAAACCTAATAACAGTAACTGCAGTACGATGATCGCTGCTTTCATTAAAGTTTCTTTTCACTGACTGGGCTCGTGTTATTTCATTTCATAAAACACATTATTCATGATTCATCCTGAGGTTTTTTAGTGCGACGTGTTCAAACGGAAGCTCTTTTTTAAATGACTGTAGTTATGCATTTCTGCAGAGAATCATTTCATTTTAATACATCTTAACGGGGTTTTCAGAGGGAAGGTGTAGAATACATTTGGTAAGTTATGGCTGCAAATTTTATCTTTGGGAGTTTCACAGTAAAAAAAAAGAAAAAAAAAAAAAGATATAATCGAAAAAGGTTTCCTATCCACTTTCTTCATTAACGGTCACAGTAAAATTATTCATTCAGGCGCTCTAATACCTGAGTGTGACATTACATAATCCATCAAAATGTCTCATTGCATCGTAAACATGAGCTATGAATCAGATATTTTATGAAATCCTCAAACATTACAGCGACTATTAAAAAGAGAATAACTTCTGTGCTGTATTTGGTCTCTTATTAGATTTTTTAAATGACTTTAATTGCACCAAAATTGCCGCTAAGTTGCAAGAATCAGCGGTGAAAGAAGTCTTCAGAGCCTTTAGTAGAAGTAGTAGAAGTCCTGCATTGAAAATGCTGGTAAGAAAATTCCACATGAGCACGGATGACGTCAACATTAGTCTGTTTAAAGCATATTGCACTCCTGTGTATACTGCTCCCTTATGGAGTGAGTTTAAAAAGGCAAGCATGCAGAAGCTTAAGGCTGCTTATAATGACTGTATGAGCAACCTGATCTCACAGAATTCCGTGAAATGAACACGGCCCCTTAACTCAAAATCTGCGGCAGTGTCACGGAATCGCCGACAATTCCGTGGGCCCACGGAAAAGAAGACCGGGACGGCCGTATACAGCGGACGGGTTGGGTTTAGGAAACGTGACACGCGGGACACGATCCCCAGTCTCCTGGGTGAAAGTCCTGTGTTGTGTGACCCATCCACCCCCCCAACCAACCTCCCTATGCAGATTTTCCTATGGCGCCATTTTGATGCTACCAAGCCATCACCCCCCGTTAGCATCCCATTGACTGCCATTCATTTTGACGTCACTTTGACAGAGAATAACTTTACATCTGAAGAGTTTAAAGACTCTATTTGTCCGTTGTTTATTTCTAAAGAAACACGACAATGTATAAAAGGCTCCATTACCTTGTAGCTCACGTTATGGCTCCGTAGCAGACGTTTTTATAAAAATAGGCTAACGATTGGGTCATAACCACGAGACTTACTGTCTCATAGTAGAGGAATTACCGTATAGTACAGGAGAAGCTCGCAGGCAGTTTGGACTTCCATTAGCTGTTTAAGTTGAATTACTAATGTTAACTATCATTTTAGTGATCAATAATTAGCCTGTGTCTATGTTATCTCCTTACATATACCTACGCTCTCCGTCTCTGCTAGATTGGGAATGATTGAGATTTCTCTTGGCACAGCTACCAGAAGACTTCCAACTTTCAGACAGGTTGCTCACGTCACATCTACGTCTTCAAGCTCAGTTGGAGGCTGCTCAGTAACGCTCAGCCATCACCGGGAAAGATCTTCTAATATCCTTCACTGGTCTCCGTCCAGAGACACGGGAGCTGTTGGTCCATTATATATACTGTATGGTCCCTATGAACCTGAGCAGGGTTTTTCCTGCGTAGAGACATTTTTTGGCGCCCGCCCAAAGAGGTTTTAGCCAGCCCCCAAACACCAGCACCAAAATTATAAGAATTGAGAAAAGCAATTTAAATCATCTCTAAATGTGTTTAAAAGCAATTTACCAAACAACCGTTGAACAAGCAGAACATAAACTTGAATATACTGTATGAGCGCTGATCTCAGGACTCTCCCGGTGATTTATATTAATATTATTTGTTAAACCAGTTGTGTTAATTGGGGTTTTATTTTCTTAAGCACAATACACTGTTTATCAAACTGTCAGAAATAACAGGAAAATGCATAGAGGTCTGTCAAATAAGGTAACACAGACTCGTCGCCTCGTCAAACCGATCATGCTTACTGCCGTTATTACGGCCGATATTAGGCATTTCAAATATTTGTGTCGATTTCGGCCTTAAAATTCCTTTATCGAGTACAGTACTTGAGTAAATGTACTTAGTTACATTCCGCCACTGGCAAGAATCTGCAAATAAAGTGTCGACGTGGTCCGTGTCGTACCTGCAGGACCTGTCTGACGGAGAGACGTCTGAGGCAGCCGGCGTCTCTGCAGTCCGTCTTCTTCAGGAACGGCAGGTTGTCGGCCTCAGCTCGTTCCAGCGTCGCGTTGTACACGTACGAGCCGCTCATGTCCACCGCCGCGTGGAAGAGACCCTTCGCCAGCGGAGACATCATCATGGTCCACACCGACGTCCCACCTGAAGATGAGTCAGACTGTCAGAGTAACTCAGCGCTCTGCTTTTTTCAGTCGTATAAAGGCCCTGACACACTGAGCCTGATAATCGGCCGTCTGACCGTCTGGCGAGGTCGGTGACTCGAGTCTGTTCGGTGTGTCCCGTGCCGTCGTAGCGTTGGAGGAGCCGTCGGCCTTCATTTTGGCCGACCTGACATGCTCAGTCGGAGACAGGGCAGTCGGGACTCACCTGGAAATGGCGAGCGGATGAGCCTCTCAAAATCTGATGAAAATCTTTTAAACTGACCTTTGTTGATCTGAAATGAAGACAGATTCAGCAACTGCACGGCCTATTTTGATATATTCTGATGGGGGGCTTGGGATCTCCAACTACCTAGGGAGGTCCCGGGACATGTCTGCACGCATTAAAAAAAAAAAAAAAAAGGAACAAAAATTTTTCAAATTCACGAAAAAATGTCAAAAAAAAAAAAAAAAAAAAACTTGGAAAAAGCCCAGTTTTGTTTATTGGTGGGGATTGTAACCCCCTCATAAATTACTATCTATCTATCTATCTATCTATCTATCTATCTATCTATCTATTAGGGCTGGGAATCTCCAGAGGCCTCACGATACAATATCATCACGATACTTCTGTCACGATACGATTTTAAACGTATTGCAATATTCAGCGATATATTGCAATATGTTACTTTTTTCCAACTTCAAATTTTTCCCAATTTCAAATGATGTCCCCAAAAGGAAAGTTTGTCAACATCTGTTTTATCTAAAAAAAGATACATGTCTCCGTTTGTTCATCTCACTTCAAATTCATTGCTGCAAAATGGGATTATCAAGCTGACAAACTGACCAACACATAATTAAAGATCGATACTTGGCGTCTGTGTATCGATGCAGTATTGCCACAGAAAATATAGCGATACTATGCTGTATCGATTTTTCCCTCCACCCCTACTATCTACCTACCTATCTACCTACCTACCTACCTACCTACCTATCTACCTATTCTCTACACATGAAGGAAACACACCAGTTCCATTTAAGGAGTCCGAGGCCTTCAGAGTGTGTGTAGAGCCTCTAAAAAAAAATTGACCCGTTTGATCACAGCCAACCTTTGCTTTAATGGCGCTGTTGGAATATATCCAAACATTCACAGCAGGTTTCGATAGACTGCTTAGCTTTTTCACAGCAGGACCCAGTGACACATTTCACACCTGAGCTCTGTCCAAATATGGTGACTTTCCCGGGATCTCCTCCAAACACGTGGATGTTCCTCTGGACCCACTTCAGAGCTGCGATCTGGTCCAGGAAGCCATAGTTCCCTACGGAGGGAGCAGAGAGAGAGAGAGAGAGAGAGAGAGAGAGAGAGAGAGAGAGAGAGAGAGAGAGAGAGAGAGAGAGAGAGAGAGAAAATTGATTAGCAAAACCAGAAACTGCTTTGATGTGGCCTTGTTTCCGGTGTCCCATTTTTCTCCCGTCAGCTGGCTGCTGGCTGTACGGTAGCTGCTCCGGCAACTTGAACTAAATTTAACTTCTCTTTACAAGCCGAGGGAGGCGAGGGAAAATGGGCCACGGAATCGGGAGTATTCCAAATTAGAAATGTGAAAGAGGGAGAAGATGAAAAAAGGACTTGTGCACCCTGCCATCACGTCGTCCTGTCACGCAAGGCTCTCTCGTTTAACATCACAGTCACAGCGGGCGCTTTTAAATTATGTAACAAACAAATGACCTGACTCCCAACACGCTAATTGGTGTCCCACGGTGCACGGAGACGCAAACAGCAACATGGAAGAGACAGAAATTTGCTCCATTTATCTATTTATCCGACTCGCATTAACATTCATTAGGTTTTCACATCTTAATTCAGTTCAGTTCAAGTTTATTGTCATATGCATATTAGTACAGAGTACCACAGCAATGAAATACAATGTGCCGTGCACTCTCTCAGAACCAGTCAATAAGTAATAATTATAAATAACATTTAAAAACATCCAAGCACAGAAAACATAGTAACTAAGCTCAGATCTCAGCCCTCCTTCCTGTTGTACTATCATTCAGTAGCCTTATTATTACCTGGGGCTAAAAACTATCCCTGAAACGTGATGTGCGCGTCAGGATGCTCTGCAAACGTCTACCTGACCGTGGACTGTGGAGACGTTCCGCATCCAGTGGAAATTGCCGGTGATGGAAGGTGGGAGAAGAGACTGTGTGCAGAATGACTAGAATCCTGCATAAGGCCGGTTACACACTGGATGCGTCGCGCGAGCGTGGCGTCTCTGTTGCGTCTCAGCTGCGTGGCGACTGCGTGGATTTTTCTGAGTCCTACACACCAGAAGCGTGTCTGACGCGGCGCTGCTCCTGCTGCTAGGTACAGGGAGGGCTGATCTCGGGACATAGCGCCCACACATTCAAACTCTGAAAAATGGTGGGCTGTCTGTTTATAACAACTTTGTGTAGCTGTAAAGAGCCTATATAGCCTATCTGATGTTGGACCGTCACTCAGAACACACACTACGTTGTTATTGTAGCCTACCCTACCCTTTATAAGCTTGTTCCACGTATGGGGAGAGAGTTGTTAAACATAAATATATAGCCTACTGATCTGATTAAAGTAAGACAACGTCGGCAGTATTGACTGCAAAATATGTTACAGAATATTTCGTTCTGTATGACAGGTGCAATACTTTTCTCTGAAATTTTTTATTACATTTATATCTACATTGATGTCAAAACCTCGAGACTTTCAAACATCAAGATGTCATTTATCAATATGCATTCGTGTCTAAATGACATATAAACATATTTTCCTATTCTATTTTGCCTGGAAACGCTTCCAACACGCTCGCGTCTCGCGTGAAAAATAGGCGTCTGTTCTATTTCTAGCAGGCACGCGTCTCACGCAGGCCGTATGTAAGCTCTAACCTGTTAACATGGGAGCCGAAATATAAACGGACACGCCACGCAGCTGACACGCTCGCGCGACGCATCCAGTGTGTAACCGGCCTAATACCTCCAGCCTTCTTAGTGCTGCGTTTCCAGCAAATGTTTTGGAGCGGTTCAAGGATTTTAGATGCGGTTTCGACCACCTTTGTCAGAAGATTAAGGTCATGTGAAATGGAAAGGTACAGACTTCTCAGCGTTCAATCGGACTGTAAACAACATGAATATTTCAACAGTGTGCTTAAGTGGTAAATAGCTTGTAAGAAAGCGACCACTGTATCCATTAGAACTTCTTTAACACAACACACTGTAAACGCTCGTATATGAGCTGTTAAAAGCTTCCAATACGCATCTTGCACACTACTTTGCACTATTACTTTTTGCACTTTACATCCCACTCCATGTGTACTTGTCTTGATATTATGTCTTATTTGTATATTTGTATTTTTGTTAGGGCTGTCAAACGATTAAACAACATTGAATTTCTATAGTTAATCGCGATCGTTTTATCACATGGTTAAAATTCTATTATTTTGCGTTTCAGAACAGTTTTTAAGTCCATATTAACAATGGAAAACCATTCTTACCAGTGGATGTTGATTGGGAATCAAATGAATGCAAAGAAAGTGACTTTATGAACTTGATTTTAAGATTTGTATTTGTTTATTATATATTTAATCTAGTCACACATTTGAATTTAACAACAACTTTGAATGCACCACAAGGCTGTAAATTACCAGTTTCAGTGAACGCACCATCTGTGTTTTTTCGACAACAGCAGCTGCAGATTGTTACATCCCGCTGTTGAATCCTCTACAGTGAAATACAGACAAACTTTACACCGTTTAGCGTTAGCTGTCAGCATTGTAACCGAGTTTAATCCAGCTACTAGCTAGTGGTAGGCTAACGTTAGCTGCTGTTGAGTATAGTGTTAACTAGCTAGCGGTAGGCTAACGTTAGCTGCTGTCGAGTATAGTGTTAACTAGCTACTGGTAGGCTAACGTTAGCTGCTGTTGAGTATAGTGTTAACTAGCTACTGGTAGGCTAATGTTAGCTGCTGTCCAGTATAGTGTTAACTAGTTAGCGGTAGGCTAATGTTAGCTGCTGTCCAGTATAGTGTTAACTAGTTAGCGGTAGGCTAATGTTAGCTGCTGTCAAGTATAGTGTTAACTAGCTAGCGGTAGGCTAACGTTAGCTGCTGTTGAGTATAGTGTTAACTAGCTAGCGGTAGGCTAACGTTAGCTGCTGTCCAGTATAGTGTTAACTAGTTAGCGGTAGGCTAACGTTAGCTGCTGTCCAGTATAGTGTTAACTAGTTAGCGGTAAGCTAACGTTAGCTGCTGTCGAGTATAGTGTTAACTAGCTAGCGGTAGGCTAATGTTAGCTGTAGAGTATAGTGTTAACTAGCTAGTGGTAGGCTAACGTTAGCTGCTGTTGAGTATAGTGTTAACTAGCTAGTGGTAGGCTAACGTTAGCTGCTGTTGAGTATAGTGTTAACTAGCTAGTGGTAGGCTAACGTTAGCTGCTGTCGCGTATAGTGTTAACTAGCTAGCGGTAGGCTAACGTTAGCTGCTGTCCAGTATAGTGTTAACTAGCTAGCGGTAGGCTAACGTTAGCTGTCGAGTATAGTGTTAACTAGCTAGTGGTAGGCTAACGTTAGCTGCTGTTGAGTATAGTGTTAACTGGCTAGTGGTAGGCTAACGTTAACTACTGTTGAGTATAGACAACAGAGGATGTACTTCCTGCGGCAGCTGAAGAAATTCAACCTGCCAAAGACAATGATGGTGCACTTCTACACAGCCATCATTGAGTCCATCCTCACATCCTCCATCACCATCTGGTACGCTGCTGCCACTGCCAAGGACAAGGGCAGGCTGCAGCGTGTCATTCGGTCAGCTGAGAAGGTGATTGGCTGCAATCTGCCGCCGCTCCAGGACCTATACGCCACCAGGACTCTGAAGCGTGCTGGAAAGATTGTGGCTGACCCCTCCCACCCCGGACACAAGCTCTTTGAGCCACTCCCCTCTGGCAGGAGGCTGAGGTCCATCAGGACCAAAACCTCACGCCACATAAACAGTTTTTTCCCCTCCGCCACTAGCCTTATTAACAAGGCCCGGAATCCATCCTGACTCTCTCCACACCCCACTGTAAATACTCTGTACCTACTGTATCTACTCTGTACCTACTCTGCTGTAGCGTTCCTTTTTACTACTGTTTAACTTATTTTACTATTTATTTTATTTTATTTTATCGTTATTAATACATACTGTGTGTATATGTTTATACTTATATTGTTTATATTCTTTTTATCCTTCTTATATTTGTATGTGTGACATGCTCCAACAACACCATGACAAATTCCTCGTATGTGCAACGTACTTGGCAATAAAGCCCTTTCTGATTCTGATTCTAGTGTTAACTAGCTAGCGGTAGGCTAACATTAGCTGCTGTTGAGTATAGTGTTAACTAGCGTCATGTGCAGCGATGTTTCTGTTGCCTGTAACGTCTGTTTCAGAGCATCAGAGAGAAGAGCAGACATATCAGTGGCACCAGAATGAGGAACCGAAATCCGCGTTGCTATTCCTGCAGCAGCAGGAAGTGTTACGAGGAAGTACGGCAAAATAGTCGCCTGTTAGGCACGACGCAAAGCCGAGTGAAGTGAAAATAAATTAATAAATGGCGGCATGCGATTAATACGATTAAAGAAAATTAACGCATTATGCTCGACCCTTAATCGCATCGCGATTAACGCGTTAATGCTGACAGCCCTACATTTTTTACATTATGTTGATATGTGCCTATATGTATATATTGTTGTCTCTATTGTACAGTATGTGTCTATATTACTATTTGTCTACTGAATGTTTACTACTACATGTCTATTTGTTGAATGTATAGAGCGTTAACACCTACCAAAGTCAAATTCCTTGTGTATGGAAGTATACTTGGCCAATAAAACGAAATCTGATTCTGAGCTGCACATGAACTATAACTAGCCTCTTGAACTTCTTACGCCCCGGATTTGTGTTTTTGACCGAACATGAAAAGAAAATATTACTCAAACATTTGATGGTTAAAAATCGCTGCCATTTGCATTCTGGTGACACCAAACAATGTCAGAGAGAGACCTGAAAAATGAGTCATTAGTAACATATCAACAGTATACAGTAAGCACCCATTACAGCATTATAAGAACAGGAAGGGATGTGCAGTAATATGTGTTGATGGCTCACTCTGAGTATTTTAGTCGACAAACTAACTTTTGCATTCACAACAACTTTATCCAATAAAAATAGGGCTGTCAGCATTAACGCGTTAATCGCGATGCGATTAAGGGTCGAGCATAATGCGTTAATTTTCTTTAATCGTATTAATCGCATGCCGCCATTTATTAATTTATTTTCACTTCACTCGGCTTTGCGTCGTGCCTAACAGGCGACTATTTTGCCGTTCTTCCTCCTAACACTTCCTGCTGCTGCAGGAATAGCAACGCGGATTTCGGTGCCTCATTCTGGTGCCACTGATATGTCTGCTCTTCTCTCTGATGCTCTGAAACAGACGTTACAGGAAACAGAAACATCGCTGCACATGACGCTAGTTAACACTATACTCAACAGCAGCTAATGTTAGCCTACTGCTAGCTAGTTAACACTATACTCAACAGCAGCTAACGTTAGCCTACTGCTAGCTAGTTAACACTATACTCAACAGCAGCTAACGTTAGCCTACCGCTAGCTAGTTCACACTATACTCGACAGCAGCTAACGTTAGCCTACCGCTAGCTAGTTCACACTATACTCAACAGCAGCTAACGTTAGCCTACCGCTAGCTAGTTCACACTATACTCGACAGCAGCTAACGTTAGCATACCGCTAGCTAGTTAACACTATACTCAACAGCAGCTAACGTTAGCCTACCGCTAGCTAGTTAACACTATACTCAACAGCAGCTAACGTTAGCTTACCACTGGCTAGTTAACACTATACTCGACAGCAGCTAACGTTAGCCTACCGCTAGCTAGTAGCTGGATTAAACACGGTTACAATGCTGACAGCTAACGCTAAACGGTGTAAAGTTGGACTGTATTTCACTGTAGAGGAATCAACACCAGGATGTAACAATCTGCAGCTGCTGTCGGAAAAACACAGACGGTGCGTTCAATGAAACTGGTAATTTACAGCCTCAAACACAAACAACAAATACAAATCTTAAAGTCAAGTTCATAAAGTAACTTTCGTTGCATTCAATTGATTCTCAATCAAGATCCACTGGTAAGAATGGTTTTCCATTGTTAATATGTACTTAAAAACTGTTCTGAAATACAAAATAATAGAAATTTAATCATGTGATAAAACAGGCGATTAATTGCGATTAAGAAAATGTAATCGTTTGACAGCCCTAAATAAAATATGTCAAACAAGTAACTAAAGGCCGACACAGAAAGAAATCCCCTCAGGATAAATAGTAAGAACTTTTGGTGATCCTGTAACTGTTCCTCTAGCGCCATCATCCGGTCAAAGGTTTTATATTTTATCAGAATAATTAATTTGTCATTGTAAAACATTGTCAAAACAAAATTTAAGTGCTACTCCTTCTGGTGCCTAGAAGTATACATTCATACGCACACACCATACCCTCACATACACATAATGGGACAGGTACTTATATTGCATAGTAGTATACATTCATACACTACACTAAAGCCTGTTTTACAGTTCTGCGGAGGCTCCACGCAGAGCTTTCTCCGTAGCCTACATAAGTGGCCTGATGTTTATACTTGTGCGCTGATGTGTGCGTTGAGCCGGCATATGTGTGTGTGTGTGTGTGTGTGTGTGTGTGTGTGTGTGTGTGTGTGTGTGTGTGTGTGTGTGTGTGTGTGGTAGAGCGAGGGAGAAGTGAGAGAGTGACGGCGTTTAGCTC
The DNA here is from genome assembly GCF_008315115.2 of Sander lucioperca. Classification (NCBI taxonomy): domain Eukaryota; kingdom Metazoa; phylum Chordata; class Actinopteri; order Perciformes; family Percidae; genus Sander; species Sander lucioperca. Next base: position 39,119,641 of record NC_050175.1, read on the forward strand.
CGGAGCGAGTAGCGACTCTAGAGTCATAGTGAGAGGAAACAAAGTGTCTCCCCTGCTCTTTCTGACCACGGTGGGAAATCTGGAGGAGGAGAAGTTAACCCTCTCCTTGATTTCATGTTGTTTCTGGAGAAGGAGAACCAGGAAATGAGTCGAGGAGAAATGCAACGCTGCCCAGCCACGGCCGAGAGATGTGCGTCGCTGCGACGTGTAGTTACATTTTTCGAGAGGTGCAGGTCAGGCGACGGCGTAGGGTCTGGCGTAGACGCAGAGGGGTCTGCGGAGGTACGACGTCGATTCAACACACAACCATAAAACCATAAAACATATTACTCAAGCCGTACTATCACAGTACTGGAACAGTGCAAATGCAGTGCAAAACAGGCCAGATAATCATTCAGCACGATGTTTTATTATATTATATTATTACTATTTCTGTAATTGAATGTTTAGAGTTGTGATGGCTGTGGAGAAAAAGCTGTCTCTGAACCAGTGTTGCCAACTTAGCGACTTTGTCGCTAGATTTAGCGACTTTTCAGACCCCCTTAGCGACTTTTTTTCAAAAAAGCGACTAGCGACAAATCTGGCGACTTTCTGTAGAAAAGTCGCCAGTCACAAATATGCAAATGAGCGTATGACGTCATCTAGCGAGAGTTGGCAACACTGCTCTGAACCTGGATGTGTGGGTTCTGACAGACCTGTAACGCCTTCCTGAGGGGAGTAAGTGAAAGCGTGCATGGCCTGGGTGAGAGAGGTCCTTAATTATGTTTTTTGCTCTGCTGAGGTAGCAGGATGAGGCGATGCTGTCAAGTGTGGGCAGCAAGCAGCCAGTGATCTTTTCTGCAGACCCGATGATCCTTTGCAGTGAATTTTTCTGTGCCACAGTGCAGCAGAACAAATACCTGCAGAACTAATGACAGTCCTCATTATCCTCAGCGGTACTTTCTAGGTACTTGAAAAAAATATTTCAAAGGGGGTACATCTTTGAAAAACATTTGAGAGAGATCCACTGCTTCAGCATAAAGACAGAGGGCATCACGTCAAACTCTGAAAGCCACGCCCACCGGAGGGGAAAACAGCTCTCCGCTCTCCGTTGACTTTGTATTGTGTGAAGGTTTCTTCCTCGTCAATTTCGTCCGCTAGCAAACAACAGAAAAATACCCAAAAGCTGCCATGTGGTGATATTCACTACCAACAATGTAGAGAACCCAGAAATAAGTTTTTATAAGCAGCCGAACCTAAGAACTGAGCTTTAAAGAAGACAAAAGTGGAGACAGATGTGAGGAATCAGCAGGAAGAATGGGGAGACACTAAGCTAACGTTAGGCCCAACGTTACGTTAGCAGCAAGCCTTTTGTTACCAAGTCAAATGTCCAGATGTCAGTTTTAGGCTAACTATATTACTGTAAGTTAAAGCATAACTCTCGCCAAAATGCAACCTAGGGTCTTTTTGTGAATGTACCCGTATAAATAAATGTATAAAGCATATTTACGACGGAAGCGCCACTTTTAAGATGTACCGTATTTTCGTTTTTCGGTCAAATGGCCTTTTGAATGGGAGTGCTAGGGGCACTTTTATGCTAGCCTCAAAATAGCTATTTTTAAAACACTAAGAAGGCTCGACACAACATTAACTTTTACTCGAAGTATCACCAGGGGCTCTACACCTTAACGCGAGCAGACTGCACTGCGCGTGCTCATATGACAGTTCTCCCGAGGTCCTGTAGCTGTAATAATGGATAATGCTAACGCTAATGGTTGTAACTCACCATGTGTTCTATTAATACATCCATGGTATGTATGCTGTAAAGCCTGTAACGTGGATGAGAGATGAAGCCATGGATGTTATTAAGAGAAGCTCTGTTCATGAAACTGCAGGCTAACCTTAGCAGCTAGCTAGCGCTACCTAGTAGCTAGCTAGTAGCACGACATAATAATTGCATCTCCTTGGTTGTCTAAATACATCCATCGTTTATTAAAATAAGCATGTAAACGATCAGGAACAACGAAAACACAATGTTTAACGTTAGTGAATATTTTAGACAATGAAACGGCGAGTTCATGAGTTCGCCACTTGGAAGAGACACGAGACTGTTGCTGGTGCGCATGTCCATCGTCACGTCATAGGCCAGTCAACGCGGAAGAGCCGAGCACTGCTTTATGCGCTTTTGAGCACTCATTGGAATGAACGGGGCTTCCCGCCGAACGCTGTATCCAGTTCTCTTAAAGCGCCCATATTATGCTCATTTGCTCATGCTCATGTTCAGGTCTCTGTTTCAGCAACAGAGTGAGAGCTCTCACTGCTGTACCATCTTTGTTTGTAGTTGCATATGCTCAGTAGCTAGGTAAGGATCATGTTAGCTAGCTGTTTCCATAGACAGTAAAAGAAAGGCAGTTTCTCCAACTTCAGTCAGTTACAAGGCAGGATTAGCCGGGAGACTTATTCTAAACAAGGGCGCACATGTAAGTAGTTCTTTTGTAGATTATGGTGAACTTGTGTGTGTTGTAGCCGTGCCTTGCTATTGAGAACAAGGTAGCATGCTAGCGCTAGCATGCTAATGGTTGCGTTAGCCAGCTCGTCTCGGCTAGTGACGTAGAAAGCCGTGCAGATTGATTTAACCAGCTCGCCCGGAGACTGAAGGCAGGACACATTCAGAAACCGTATCTCACTCTAAACAGCATGGATGGTTTTTATCAAAGTTTGTATGAGTGTGGAAGCACCAGAGACACAAAATAACTCCCCAAATCCCAGAAAAAGTGATTTTTTCATAATATGGGCACTATTTGGCGCCAACTGCTGTTGTGGATGTATATTGGTGTTTAAAAGTCTAGAACCCAAATATAGGAATCCCTTACTTTTTTTTTTAGATACTGTATATTTATAGGGAAGAAAACCCCACCTTATATTCCGGTCAATACGGTATATACTGTATACATGTAAACTTATTACATGTACTTCCCCTCAACGTATCACCGACTGACCTGAGGTGTTCTTCGGAGAACCTTCTCTCAGCACTTCCAGCGCCAGGAAGCCGAAGGCGTTGAGTCTGTAGTTGAAGCTGACGTAGACCATCTGTGTGTGGCTGGCGAGCTTCTCCGTGGGCGAGTAGCCGGGCTCGCCTCCACTGAGCATGTGCAGGTATCCTCCGTGGATCCAGACCATGACGGGCAGCTTGGCGTCCGGCTGCAGCGTGGGCGTCCACACGTTGATGAAGAGGCAATCCTCCTGGCCCATCAGCCGCCCCGTGCTCGCCAGCGGCCGCACTTGAGGGCACACGCTGCGGAAGCGGCCGGCGTCCGTCACTCCGCCCCTGCACAGCGGTTCGGCCGGAGGGGCCCAGCGTAGGCTGCCGACAGGTGGAGCAGCGTAGGGCATGCCCTTAAAGGAGTACGCTCCATTTTTCTGAGAAAGAAGGATTCAAAAGTGACTATAAATAAACCACAAAAACAGACGTTACAGTGTGAGACAGGCTTTTCGGTTTGATATCAGTACAATAAATGAACACACACACGTCTGCTTATTTTGTTTCACCCTGCGTATGTCTTTATTTTGTGTGATCAACAATCCAAAACAAAAATATAAAGCAGAGAAAAGCAGCAAATCCTCACATTTAGGAAGCTGGAACCAGAGAATGTTTGGCATTTTTACTTGACGAATGATGATCAATTACCAGAATTGTTGATTATTAATGTTTCGGTCTAATTGATTTATAATTTCAGCTCTACTTCAAAAAGGTATAGATGTGTCAACTCCTCAATTATCCAACTCACTTACACCAGCCGGTAAGCTAACGTTACCTTGTGTCTTTAGCTGCATGCTACCATCTGGTAATCTAACGTTACCCTGGGTCTTTAGCTGCAGGCTACCAGCCGGTCAGCTAACGTTACCTTGTGTCTTTAGCTGCATGCTACCATCCGGTAATCTAACGTTACCCTGTGTCTTTAGCTGCAGGCTACCAGCCGGTAAGCTAACGTTACCCTGTGTCTTTAGCTGCCTGCTACCAGCCGGTAAGCTAATGTTACCCTGTGTCTTTAGCTGCAGGGTACCAGCCGGTAAGCTAACGTTACCCTGTGTCTTTAGCTGCAGGCTACCAGCCGGTAAGCTAACGTTACCCTGTGTCTTTAGCTGCCTGCTACCAGCCGGTAAGCTAACGTTACCCTGTGTCTTTAGCTGCAGGGTACCAGCCGGTAAGCTAACGTTACCTTGTGTCTTTAGCTGCAGGCTACCAGCCGGTAAGCTAACGTTACCTTGTGTCTTTAGCTGCAGGCTACCAGCCGGTAAGATAACGTTACCTTGTGTCTTTAGCTGCAGGCTACCAGCCGGTAAACTAACGTTACTAGTGATGCACCGATGTGAACATTGTGGCCAATACCGATAACCGATATTAATATTGCTGTTATGGCCGATACCGATATTTACCGATGTCGATATCTCTGTATAGAAATTTTTTTTTATGATAATCAAATAAAGTAAAGGAAAACTATTTTCCAAAACGCATTCTTTTTTTTTACTTTTGTGATTTATTTTCCGAAATGACTGATATTGGGCACCTTTACCTGTGTGCAAAATATGACTGTCATCAGATTTTCAGAAGAAAAAAAATAATATTTATATAATTATATACAATTTGACATCGAACCGATACCGATGTGTTAAAAAAAATGACCATATCGGCCGATATTATATCGGCGGCCGATATATCGTGCACCACTAAACGTTACACTGTGTCTTTAGCTGAATGCTACCAGCTGGTTATCTAACGTTATCCTGTATCTTTAGCTGCATGTTACCAGCTGGTTATCTAACGTTATCCTGTATCTTTAGCTGCATGTTACCAGCCGGTCATCTAACGTTATCCTGTATCTTTAGCTGCATATTACCAGCCGGTTATCTAACGTTATCCTGTATCTTTAGCTGCATATTACCAGCCGGTTATCTAACGTTATCCTGTATCTTTAGCTGCATATTACCAGCCGGTAAGCTAACGCTACCCTGTGTCTTTAGCTGCATGTTACCAGCCGGTTATCTAACGTTATCCTGTATCTTTAGCTGCATGCTACCAGCCGGTAAGCTAACTTTACCCTGTGTCTTTAGCTGCATGCTACCAGCCGGTAAGCTAACGTTACCCTGTGTCTTTAGCTGCATGCTACGAGCCAGTAAGCTACGCTGTGTCTGTTGTTGATTTTTTTCTACAGACGTGTGCCAGTAGGCGGGGTTGAAGAGAGAAAAAACAACACTGGGGGAATAGCCGATCCTGCTTTTAAAATTCGAAATCGTGACACCCCTATGACTAAAAAGACTATAATTTCATACATCCGTTGTATTTTAAATCAACTCCTGCTACAAAGTGATTAAATCGGTGTGATGGCTTGTGTTTGCTCCGTGGCGTCTGCTGGGGTTTGTATTAACTGTGGATCAAATGTTATCATTACTGAGAGGAAGGATGGTCAAAGCTGTGAGAAAAACATCCAACCTTTCCTCTAAAGGAAACATCTTGAGGAAGTTAGCAAATAAATGTAAAAGTAATGCATGAATGTGCTTTAAACTAATAATTACAGCAGATATTTCATGCTAAATTCTCCTCTTGGTGTTGAACCGAGCAGCTATAAAATATCACCAAATTATTGTCATGACAAGGTCCACTTTGTTATAATTTCTGCACAATAAAAGGCCCTAATAATCATAGTTATGTCTTGTTAGAGAAGTGAAAGCCCAGGAGGGATAAGACAAGGAAGTACATTTGAGGCCATTGTATATAAAGTTCAGAGGATTACAACATTTGTGATTCAAAACATTGGAAGTTTCATAAAAATAATTTGTTGAAAGAGGGGGGTGTTTATGCTATTTATAAGAGACAGAAGAGATTAGAGTACAGTGTGACTGGAAACATGAGGCTGAAAGAATTTGATATTTTTTTATGTTGTTTTTGATGTGTCAACATTGTTTTTGTAAAATCTATTTTGAAGACTGTACTCTCCCGAAAAACGCCAGAGCAGGGGGAATGAGAGGGGTAAACGCCAGAGCAGGGGGAATGAGAGGGGTAAACGCCAGAGCAGGGGGAATGAGAGGGCGAAACCCCAGAGCAGGGGGGATGAGAGGGCGAAACCCCAGAGCAGGAGGAATGAGAGGGGTAAACGCCAGAGCAGGGGGAACGAGAGGGGTAAACGCCAGAGCAGGGGGAACGAGAGGGGGAAACGCCAGAGCAGGAGGAATGAGAGGGGGGAAACGCCAGAACAGGAGGAATGAGAGGGGGAAACACCAGAGCAGGGGGAACGAAAGGGGGAAACGCCAGAGCAGGGGGAATGAGAGGGGGGGGGGACACCAGAGCAGGGGGAATGAGAGGGGGAAACACCAAGGCAAGGGGAATGAGAGGGGGAAAACGCCAGAGCAGGAGGAACGAAAGGGGGAAACGCCAGAGCAGGGGGAATGAGAAGGGGAAACAACAGAGCAGGAGGAATGAGAGGGGAAAACGCCAGAGCAGGGGGAATGAGAGGGGGGAAACGCCAGAGCAGGAGGAATGAGAGGGGGAAACGCCAGAGCAGGAGGAACGAAAGGGGGAAACGCCAGAGCAGGGGGAATGAGAGGGGGGAAACGCCAGAGCAGGAGGAACGAAAGGGGGAAACGCCAGAGCAGGGGGAATGAGAGGGGGAAATACCAAGGCAGGGGGAATGAGAGGGGGAAACACCAAAGCAGGGGGAATGAGAGGGGGAAAACGCCAGAGCAGGGGGAATGAGAGGGCGTGCAGGGGGAATGAGAGGGGGAAACACCAGAGCAGGTGGAATGAGAGGGGGAAACAAAAGATATTTCTTTTTAATTTAAAACATAGCAATGTAAATGTAGCCTAGATCAATTAAAGTTAAACCTGGAGTGCATGTCTCAACTCACGTGTCTTCCCCTGAACTCCCCGCAGTGCGTGGACACCTGGACGCTGCCCTGCGGCAGCGTCTGGGCCAGGTATCCCAGGTAGGCGGCTAGAGAGAGTAGAGCGAACACGGCCAGGCAGATAAGGAAGATGCAGCGTCTGGAGAGCACCAGCAGGGGGCTGATGTAGTGTCTGTGACGCACGTACTGCACCTCCACCCCCTCCTCCTCCTCCTGCACCAGGTAGCGGTACTCGGTCCTCTCCGGGACCTCGAACACATCTTCATTCATCTTCGCTCTGAGACACAAAACAGAGAAAACTCAAGTCAGTTCACCTAGTCTACGGCCCTGTGTACACGTACGTTAGCGGTCTGATCGGGCCGAATTTTTCCGTCCGAACCCGGCCCGAGCCCGACAGTTAAAATCTTGTTTTTTTTCTCATACTAACACATGTAGCCTACGTTTGTTTGTGTGGAAAGCTTTTATTAAGCAACTATAGGAAGGCATTCGGAAATGTCAACAGATGAGGCATCGGCACACACGGAGGAACAAGCGCAAGTTAACAAGCTGTTAAAATGTTCAATGTGTTAACCTTTCCTGATCGCTTCGATTCAGACTGTGGTCAGAAAACCAGGGGAGACTCGTTACCTCCAGGGCCGACGTTATATAACGTCGGGGTTAAAATCCCGTTTCTGGTGAGACGATGAATGAACTTGGTTTTCAGTCTGGAGTTTATATCGGACACCACACACACTGTGTGCAAAACTTAAACTTATTCATCAACTCTGCTCGGTCACATCTACTTCCTCTTTCTCTATCTCTCTTCTGCCCACTTCTCACACACACACACACACACACACACACACACACACACACACACAGAGCACATACACACAGAGACACACACACAGAGACACACATGCACGCACACACAGACACACACACACACACAGACACACACACACACACAGAGTACACACAGAGTACACACAGAGACACACATGCACGCACACACACATACACACAAATGCACGCACACACAGAGCACACACACACAGAGCACATACACACAGAGACACACACACAGAGACACACATGCACGCACACAGAGACACACATGCACGCACACACAGAGACACACATGCACGCACACACAGAGTACACACACAGAGACACACACACACAGAGTACACACACACAGACACACACACACAGAGCACATACACACAGAGACACACATGCACGCACACACACACACACACACACACACAGAGACACACACACACACACACAGAGACACACATGCACGCACACACAGAGTACACACACAGAGACACACATGCACGCACACACAGAGACACACATGCACGCACACACAGAGTACACACACAGAGACACACACACACAGAGTACACACACACAGACACACACACACAGAGCACATACACACAGAGACACACATGCACGCACACACACACACACACACACACACAGAGACACACACACACACACAGAGACACACATGCACGCACACACAGAGTACACACACACACACACACACACACACACACACACGCACGCACACACAGAGACACACATGCACGCACACACAGACACACACACACAGAGACACACACACACAGAGCACACACATGCACGCACACACAGAGACACACATGCACGCAGACACAGAGTACACACACAGAGACACACACACAGAGCACATACACACAGAGACACACATGCGCACGCGCACACACACACACACACACACACACACACACACACACACACACTGATGTGACCGACCCCGACCCCGACCATAATTTCTAAATATCTGTCCGAACCCGGCCGATGGGACCCGTCGGGCTCGGGTCGGGTATCCATGCCTTAAAGTACATGGTTATTTTGAAAAACGGAGACGTTTCCCTTCGTTTGTGCCCTTCGTTTACACGCAAACGGAGAATTGGCCTCTGAAAACAAGTCTTTCTCAAACCTCCGGCCAGAGTGGAGATTTTGGAAATCTTTGTTTGCACGTAAACTGAAACAAACGGAGGTTTAGGCAGCCGAGAGAGAGAAAGAGGAAGTGATTGGTTGCTGTTGTTGCTATTTTGGGGATTCTGTCCACTGGGGACCGACTACAGTCATCAGATCTGAGACTAGTATTTTAGTTAAATCTCCTTTTTCTCTTTGTAAAATCTTTTGAAAATGTTCAACATGTCTTTATTTATTCATACTGTTTTCATTCGCCTCATTTTATCATCTGCTTCTTTTCTTTTGTAAATCACTTGTCATCTTTACGAAAAGTGCTTTATAAATAAAGTGTATTATATATATCACACTGAAATAAATCTCAATGTCTAATCTGTAATTCATACCAATCTGATCACTTTTAAGGGTTTAGCTTTGTAATGACAACATCACCTTGTTTTTAACTGTTGAAAAGGGTGGCTATCATTTTGGTACACACACACACACACACACACACACACACACACACACACACACACACACACAGAGCACATACACACAGAGACACACATGCACACGCACACATTCACAAACACACAGAAACACACACACACACACACACACACACACACACACACACAAACACACACACAGAGACACACACACATTGACACATATGCACGCACACACAGAGTACACACAGAGACACACACACACACACACACACACACACACACAGACACACATGCACGCACGCACACACAGACACACACACACAGAGACACATGCACGCACACACACACACACAGAGACACATATGCACGCACACACACAGAGACACACACACACACACACACATTGACACACATGCACGCACACACAGACACACACACACACAGAGCACACACAGAGACACACACACACACAGAGACACGCATGCACAGAGACACACACACACACAGTGACACACACACATTGACACATATGCACGCACACACAGTACACACAGAGACACACACACACACACACACATTCACAAACACACAGAAACACACACACACACACACACACAAACACACACACAGAGACACACACACATTGACACATATGCACGCACACACAGAGTACACACAGAGACACACACACACACACACACACACACAGACACACATGCACGCACGCACACACAGACACACACACACAGAGACACATGCACGCACACACACACACACAGAGACACACATGCACGCACACACACAGAGACACACACACACACACACACATTGACACACATGCACGCACACAGAGACACACACACACACAGAGACACGCATGCACAGAGACACACACACACAGTGACACACACACATTGACACATATGCACGCACACACAGTACACACAGAGACACACACACACACACACACACAGACACACATGCACGCACGCACACACAGACACACACACACAGAGACACATGCACGCACACACACACACACAGAGACACACATGCACGCACACACACAGAGACACACACACACACACACACACACATTGACACATATGCACGCACACACAGAGTACACACACACACACACACACACACACACAGACACACATGCACGCACACACAGACACACACACACACACACACACACACATTGACACATATGCACGCACACACAGAGTACACACACACACACACACACAGACACACATGCACGCACACACAGACACACACACACACACACACACACACACACACACACACACACACACACACACGGAAACGTGGAACAATAAGCGGACATAATGTAACAGAGCAGTTTACTGCTCACAGTAAGTCAAACGGAAGTCCAGCAGCATTCTTTCATTGTTATTATTTAAAATAAAATGAACTAAATATGATTTAAACTTGAGTCCCGTGACGCCCAGCGTGTCCGTCTGTCTGTCACATTAACTAAAAACTATCCAGTCAAACTAAATCAACCACATTGACTTCATGAAAGGCAATAGCTGCTATAGACTATCATCGCTTTCTCGCTTTCTCTCTCCGAGTTGTTGTTTACGTCTCTTCCCTAAATCAGCTTGTCCTGCCGTCTCTGTCTCCGGGAGCTTCCTCTAACTCCACACAGACTTCATTCACTAACTCTTCTTCAGATAACTGCACAACACGTTTACACAAAGTAACATTTCATGACTTACCATGTCCTGTAAACACACAACACATTAAAGAGTAAACTCCGACAAACTCAAGAAGTTGACGCATTTATTTCTCGTCTGAGCGGAGCGCGCATGTCCTTAGCACTTCTGTTTTTTTTTTAACAATTAAAGGGCCAGCACACACATTGATAAGGCAGTAAACAGTGTTGTCTCTCTCAGTGGTGCAGGAAGTATTCAGAGCAAGGAGCAATGCCCCACTGTAAAAAATACACTTTTTTTCCATTTCCAGACAGTATATATAATGGACCACCAGGTCCCGTGTCTCTGGACGGAGACCAGTGAAGGATATTAGAAGATCTTTCCCGGTGATGGCTGAGCGTTACTGAGCAGCCTCCAACTGAGCTTGAAGACGTAGATGTGACGTGAGCAACCTGTCTGAAAGTTGGAAGTCTTCTGGTAGCTGTGCCAAGAGAAATCTCAATCATTCCCAATCTAGCAGAGACGGAGAGCGTAGGTATATGTAAGGAGATAACATAGACACAGGCTAATTATTGCTAGTGGGTGTATGGGGTAGTAGGTGGGTGTATGGGGTAGGAATTGGGGGGTATGGGATAGTAGGTGTGGGTATGGGGTAGTAGGTGGTGGTATGGGGGTATGGGTTAGTAGGTGGTGGTATGGGGTAGTAGGTGGTGGTGGTATGGGGTAGTAGGTGGTGGTATGGGGTAGTAGGTGGTGGTAGTAGGTGGGGTATGGGGGTAGTAGGTGGGGGTATGGGTTAGTAGGTGGTGGTATGGGGTAGTAGGTGGTGGTATGGGGTAGTAGGTGGGGTATGGGGGTAGTAGGTGGGGGTATGGGGTAGTAGGTGGGGGTATGTGTTAGTAGGTGGGGGTATGGGGGTATGGGTTAGTAGGTGGTGGTATGGGGTAGTAGGTGGTGGTGGTATGGGGTAGTAGGTGGTGGTATGGGGTAGTAGGTGGTGGTAGTAGGTGGGGTATGGGGGTAGTAGGTGGGGGTATGGGTTAGTAGGTGGTGGTATGGGGTAGTAGGTGGTGGTATGGGGTAGTAGGTGGGGTATGGGGGTAGTAGGTGGGGGTATGGGGTAGTAGGTGGTGGTATGTGTTAGTAGGTGGGGGTATGGGGGTAGTAGGTGGGGGTATGGGTTAGTAGGTGGGGGTATGAGTTAGTAGGTGGTGGTATGGGGCAGTAGGTGGTGGTATGTGGTAGTAGGTGGGGGTATGGGGGTAGTAGGTGGTGGTATGGGGTAGTAGGTGGTGGTATGTGGTAGTAGGTGGGGGTATGGGGGTAGTAGGTGGGGGTATGGGTTAGTAGGTGGTGGTATGGGGTAGTAGGTGGTGGTGGTATGGGGTAGTAGGTGGTGGTGGTATGGGGTAGTAGGTGGTGGTGGTATGGGGTAGTAGGTGGGGTTATGGGGGCAGTAGGTGGTGGTATGTGGTAGTAGGTGGGGGTATGGGGGTAGTAGGTGGGGGTATGGGTTAGTAGGTGGTGGTATGGGGTAGTAGGTGGTGGTGGTATGGGGTAGTAGGTGGTGGTATGGGGTAGTAGGTGGTGGTATGTGGTAGTAGGTGGGGTATGGGGGTAGTAGGTGGGGGTATGGGGTAGTAGGTGGTGGTATGGGGCAGTAGGTGGTGGTATGTGGTAGTAGGTGGGGGTATGGGTTAGTAGGTGGGGGTATGAGTTAGTAGGTGGTGGTATGGGGTAGTAGGTGGTGGTGGTATGGGGTAGTAGGTGGTGGTATGAGGTAGTAGGTGGTGGTATGGGGTAGTAGGTGGGGGTATGGGATAGTAGGTGGGGGTATGGGGTAGTAGGTGGGGGTATGGGATAGTAGGTGGTGGTATGAGGTAGTAGGTGGGGGTATGGGGTAGTAGGTGGTGGTATGGGGTAGGAGGTGGGGGTATGGGATTGTAGGTGGTGGTATGGGATAGTAAGTGGGGGTATGGGGTAGTAGATGGGGGTATGGGGGTAGTAGGTGGTGGTATGGGGTAGGAGGTGGGGGTATGGGATAGTAGGTGGGGGTATGGGGTAGTAGGTGGGGGTATGGGGTAGTAGATGGGGTATGGGGTAGTAGGTGGTGGTATGGGGTAGTAGGTGGGGGTATGGGGTAGTAGATGGGGTATGGGGTAGTAGGTGGTGGTTAATTTACAAGAAATATGAGATGCATCCTTTCATAACAGTGAGTACCATCTGCTTCTAATGACAGATCTTTTCATTAAATCAGCTAACCGAATATCCTCCGTTGGAACCCTATCAGTATTATCACAGTTTCATTAAAGGCAACAACAACAATTCAGCTCGATCCATTTAAATGAGGTGTTTTCTAACAGCTCGAGGTGTTTTCACGTCTCATTTATCCAGAGATGTAAAGCGTCTTCTGGCTCATTACTCAATTATCCTGTCGTTTACCACCAATCAATGAAGAGCATCCGTAATGAGCACTGGGACCTTCAGAGGTGATTCTGTCACCCGCAGACACACAGAAGCCACATTAGTCTAAATCAATATGGATCGATGCCGAGGACGGCCTGCCTGATCACTCTTTAATGTTTTCAATAATTGTTGATTAGAGGGTCTGCCCGTCAGACATTTTTCCCATCGATCAGTGGTGTCTGTAACTATTTCAACCACAAAGGGAATCAATCCTTTGGCTCGACTGATTCAGTGTGAGTTGAACCACTAACTTCAGTTCAAGCAGTAGCCTCATGTTGCTGGCTGTATCACCACGGCGCTGTGGCGTAAGCTCTGGCTACGCCACGGCGCTGTGGCGTAAGCTCTGGCTACGCCTCGGCGCTGTGGAGTAAACTCTGGCTACGCCACGGCACTGTGGAGTAAACTCTGGCTGCGCCATGGCGCTGTGGAAGTTGAAGTCGAAGTTGAAATGTCTTTAATGTCCCCAAGGGGCAATTTGGTTCACAACATGTAGCCAATATAAACATTAGCACAGAAAAAGCACAAAAAAACCTAAAATAGTAAATAGATAACAACATAAATACACATGTACACTACTCTTAAAAAGATGACAAATATATGCTGTGAAATGGGCAGGGATGGCAGATGACCTATAGTTTATTGAGAAACCCAACAGCTGCTGGTACAAATGATCTCTGGTATCTGTTAGACCGGGCACGTTTTCGGGAGGTATACCTCATTCCAGATGGGAGGAGGCCAAACTCAGAGTGTAGTGGGTGAGTGGTGTTAGCCAGAATGGCCGTTGCCCTCTGTGTGGCTCTGGCCTCATTGTTACGGCCCCTCCTCTGCATTGCAGGGGAGGTTCCTCCTGCAGGCAGAGGAGGGTCGTTAGTGATTGGAGCCACCTGGGCTCAGGGTATTTAAGCTGCTTCTAACCACTCTTCTCTCTCTCTGCTCCTCCAGGTATGATCCTGTTTTGGTTGTTCCTTTATAGTTTTACTTAGTTTTCACTCAGTCATTTTCATACCAATACACACACACAGACCTTACATTATGACATTCTCACACTTCATTCTTTTTTCTTTGTTTAAAGTTAATAGTTTTGGTTTACAGTGAAATATCTTGATTGGCCTATACTTGTTGTTGGTGTCTCCTCATTCTTTGCCACAGGCTGTGAGCCGGCTTGTGACATCATACACTGACCTAATGCTGTTGACGTCAGTGCCAATTATTTTCCGAGATATGTTTACAATTTTTCCCAGTCTGTTCTTGTTGGTTACACTCAAATTGCCAAACCAGCAGATCATGGCAAAGGTTAAGATTGACTCAACAATTGGCGTAAGCTCTGGCTGTGCCACAGCGCTGTCCCTTTTACTACTACTACTGCCCCATACCACCACCTCCTACCCCATACCACCACCTACTACCCCATACCCCCACCTACTACCCCATACCCCCACCTACTGCCCCATACCCACACCTACTACCCCATACCCCCACCTACTACCCCATACCCACACCTACTACCCCATACCCCCACCTACTACCCCATACCCACACCTACTACCCCATACCACCACCTACTACCCCATACCACCACCTACTACCCCATACCCACACCTACTACCCCATACCACCACCTACTACCCCATACCCCCACCTACTACCCCATACCCACACCTACTACCCCATACCACCATCTACTACCCCATACCACCACCTACTACCCCATACCCACACCGACTACCCCATACCACCACCTACTACCCCATACCCACACCTACTACCCCATACCCCCACCTACTACCCCATACCCCCACCTACTACCCCATACCCCCCACCTACTGCCCCATACCCCCCACCTACTGCCCCATACCCCCCACCTACTACCCCATAGCCCCACCTACTGCCCCATACCCCCCACCTACTATCCCATACCCCCCACCTACTACCCCATACCCCCCACCTACTACCTCATACCACCACAGCGCTGTGGCGTAAGCTCTGGCTGCGCCACAGATAGTTCTAGTAGAGTTGTAGTTCTAGTAGAGTTGTAGTTGTAGTTCTAGTAGAGTTGTAGTTCTAGTAGAGTTGTAGTTGTAGTTCTAGTTCTACATTGAATAAAGAAGAAACCTCCGTTTAGCTTGTCCCTACTAACCCTAACCCTTATGTACAAAGGGGGCTTGTGGGAATAGCTAGTCCTCTTCTCAGTTTAAAAAAAGGGTTGTCACTGGTTAAATTGATCTAACCCTGTTTAGTCTATCGTGACTACACACATTCACGTCTTGTTTAAAGAAGTCTCCCTTTCCTCATAAACTATGTATTTAGCAGCAGCGTTTCCCTTCACAGTGTGATGAAACAGGATCGGTGTGGAAGAGACAGAATAGATGAATGACTGGTTTCAGTTTTACCCAGCTGGATAATATTAACACGCTCTCACAATCCTGTTTTCTCTCTGGGTAGAAACATTCATCCCAAGCAGCCAGAATTACACTGTGAATTATGAATGGCAGCGGACCATTTCTGTGTGTGTGTGTGTGTGTGTGTGTGTGTGTCTCTGTGTGTGTGTCTGTGTGTGTGTGTCTCTCTTTCTGTGTGTGTGTGTGTGTGTGTGTGTGTGTCTCTTTCTGTGTGTGTGTGTGTGTGTGTGTGTGTGTGTGTCTCTCTTTCTGTGTGTGTCTGTGTGTGTGTGTATATATCTCTCTGTCTGTGTGTGTGTGTTTGTGTGTGTCTCTCTGTGTCTGTGTGTATGTGTGTGTGTGTGTGTGTGTGTGTCTCTTTCTGTGTGTGTGTGTGTGTGTGTGTCTCTCTCTTTCTGTGTGTGTGTGTGTGTGTGTGAGTGTCTTTCTCTGTGTGTGTGTGTGTGTGTGTATCTCTCTTTCTGTGTGTGTGTGTGTGTGTGTGTGTGTGTGTGTGTGTGTGTGTGTATCTCTCTCTCTTTCTGTGTGTGTGTGTGTGTGTGTGTGTCTCTTTCTGTGTCTGTGTGTGTATGACTGTGTGTGTGACTGTGTGTGTGTGTGTGTGTGTGTGTGTGTGTGTGTGTGTGTGTGTGTGTGTGTGTGTGTGTGTATGATGGCTGATTGCAGGTTGCCTCGCTGCCACGTATGACTGCAGCACAGTCCCATTTTCTTTTTTTCTTTTAGTCAGAATTTATGAAGGAATCTAAAATGATTACAGTCTTTTTCCTTATCCTACCATATGTTACTCCTTCCTCAGGCCTGACAGGTAATTTTAGGAGAGATTTGAAAGAGAATTCAGGGCTAGGCAAATGTAACTGAACGTACACTCGGCTATAAAAGCAAAAATGTTGTTGCTTTTGCTCTGGTAAAGGATGGTCTGTGGTTTCTGGCTAAAGGAGATAGAACGGTTTCCTTGGTGTTTACATTTCACTTCCCTTATTTGAAGGACATTCTTCTTCATCTTTAGATAGTTATAGTTTTATTTTTCTGATATACCTAGTGGTGGAAAGAACCAAAGTACATTCACGTACTATTTAATCAAGACTGTCCTCCCCCGAAGAGTATGAGGGCGTGCCCTGACAGTACCTAGGTAAGGACTACTAGCCAGTCAGAAGCAGAGAATGAGGGCGTGTCCTGACAGTACCTAGGTAAGGACTACTAGCCAGTCAGGAGCAGAGTATGAGGGCGTGCCCTGACAGTACCTAGGTAAGGACTACTAGCCAGTCAGAAGCAGAGAATGAGGGCGTGTCCTGACAGTACCTAGGTAAGGACTACTAGCCAGTCAGAAGCAGAGTATGAGGGCGTGCCCTGACAGTACCTAGGTAAGGACTACTAGCCAGTCAGAAGCAGAGAATGAGGGCATGTCCTGACAGTACCTAGGTGAGGACTACTAGCCAGTCAGAAGCAGAGAATGAGGGCGTGCCCTGACAGTACCTAGGTGAGGACTACTAGCCAGTCAGAAGCAGAGTATGAGGGCGTGCCATGCTAGCAGCTAGGTGAGCATTATAACGTGTGTTCCAAAGTGACCACGTTTGTCTCTGAAGTAAAGGCTGGACTACAATAGAGCTGTTTGGAGCAGTTTGTGAACAGTGTTTTCTGTTGGAGATGGTAAGTCCCGTTGGGGGGGACTTTGGGCTTTTTCACTTTGTAAACCGGTAACGTAAATAAAGGAATGGAGAAAAGCCAAAAAGCATAATATGAGCACTTCAAGGCTTAGAAATTACCCGGTACAAGATGTTTTGGGTTTGTGACCGGAAGATTGTCGGTTTAATCCTGTCATATCGAGCTTTTTTGTCTCAGCTTTGTTGTCTTTTTTTTTTTTTTTTATGTATATTTCTGTATGTTTTTGCCACTTCCTGTTATATTTTGATAGTCACCATCTTGTCTCGTTTCAGGTCACTTTACTTCCTGGTCTTTGTCTGCCAACCCCCCTCCCCAAATGTGATGTACCTGTAAACAATTGCCTCCCCTCTGTCTGTGCATATTTCCTCAGTCCTGTGCCAGTTTGTCTAGTGTTGCTTCTAGTGAGTTTCTCGCAGGGATGCACCGAATCCAGGATTCGGCTGAATATTGGGCTTTTTGACGGGGTTGGGTTTCTGGCGAATTTTTTCCCACCGAACCCTACGCTTGCACTACGCTGGTCACCGTAATTACGGCACCGTTGATTACGGGAAGGTGTTTACGTAGGTGGAGCGTTCAATGCAGTAGGCTGTGAGGAAGTGAAAATGGAACTCTGTAGCAGAAAAAGTGTAGTTTGGCAGTACTTTCAGTCAAAAGAAGGCCATTCAAGTCCAGCTACATGTTCAATCTGCAATGCTGATTAGTCTGGTGGTGGCGAGGACCCTAAACTATACACAACATCACCGCTGTTACAACATCTGGTAGGAAACATCCGGAAGAATACGAGTTGTGCATGAAGGAATCTACAGACAGCAGCCAAAATGCAGCAACTTCAGGTACAGCAAAGGAAGGACAGTCACTGTTTACTTCATTAATGAGTTTACTGTGTTCATGGACTGAGGATGGGACGAGGATTCAGCAGAATCTCAACCAGGGAATTCGGTATTCGGCCAAACCCCAAAAATCTGGATTCAGTGCATCCCTAGTTTCTCGACGCTGCTTTGTCTTCTGGTTTTCGATCCTTGCCTCTGAGTTTTTGGTTCTTTCGCCTCTTTTTTGATACAGTTTGTGAATAAACTTGTTGGACTTTGACAACACAGAACGAGTCATGCGTTTGTGAGTCCAATACCCTGTGTGAGCTTTCAGTCGGATGCCTGGAACGTAAGGATATGGGTGGGGGAAAGAGGAGCGCTTGTGCCTCACTTGGTGCACTTGAGCAAGGCACGTAACACCCCAATCTGCTCCAGTGGACATAACTAAATGGTTTTCCAGATACTTTGCATGTAAACTTTCAGCCCGGTCTCACGGCAGGTTGTGTAAATGTCACGTTATTTGTAATCTATTGATATGTGTTCACGGGAACATTTTTCTCATTTTTTACGTGGTGGCCAGCATGAAAATGTGAAGTAATGTATTTCAATGGGAAGCATATTTCGTGGCCACAGCACGAAAATGGTAGGGAGTAGTATAAAGAGCCGAAAATCCGCGTAGGGAGATTGGTTGGGGGGGTGGATGGGTCAAACATCACAGGACTTTCACCCGGGCGAGCGGGGACCGCGTCCCGCGTGTGGCGTTTTGTTTCCCGTAGTCTTCCTAATCACAACCGTCCCGTTATTGTCGCGCGTCCCCCGCGGCCGTCTCCCGGCGTGTGAGGCGTCTTTTCCCCGTAGGGTATTTCCTAAACCCAACCTCCGCCATCCCGTTATTGTCACGCGTCCCCTGCGGCCGTTTCCCAGCATATGGGGCGTCCTTTTCGGCCGTCTCCCGGTAAAAAAACGTGCCCGTGAACACGTAAAAATAACGTGACATTTACACGTAAAAAACGTGCCCGTGAACACGTATCAATAGATTAAAAATAACGTGACATTTACGCGTAAAAAACGAGAAAAACGTGCCCGTGAACACGTATCAATAGATTAAAAATAACGTGACATTTACGCGTAAAAAACGAGAAAAACGTGCCCGTGAACACGTATCAATAGATTAAAAATAACGTGACATTTACGCGTAAAAAACGAGAAAAACGTGCCCGTGAACACGTATCAATAGATTAAAAATAACGTGACATTTACGCGTAAAAAACGAGAAAAACGTGCCCGTGAACACGTATCAATAGATTAAAAATAACGTGACATTTACACGAATTGCCGTGAGACTGCGTTGAAACTTTTCCTCATTATGTTGATAAGAAACTGTATTCTGGTTTTGTCATTTTCTTTTATTTACAAAATGAACGCGATTTTACTACC
The DNA here is from genome assembly GCF_008315115.2 of Sander lucioperca. Taxonomy (NCBI): domain Eukaryota; kingdom Metazoa; phylum Chordata; class Actinopteri; order Perciformes; family Percidae; genus Sander; species Sander lucioperca. The sequence goes on from NC_050175.1 coordinate 39,139,383, forward strand.
ACATACAAATATGTTGTACTAACAGCATTAAAGAGACCATCATTTAATACACACACATTGTATATTCATATATTAAGCCTGTAATTGTACATTTTTCAAGGTATGTGCTTCTTATATAGATGAGTTTTTATATGATGCCTCTCTGTGGCCGAAGGGGATTCACTCACTCCCCCTCCCCTGACTTTATTACTGAAGATAAAGAAGACATCAGTTTCTGAAAGTGGTTTAAGCGAGCGGATAGAGGCAGATTTATCCCTCAAAAGAAAACAATAAAGGCCTATCTCTTAGCAGCAGCGGCCAGCGCCTGGAAGAAATGGCCAATTACAGAAGAGAAAGTAGAGAGCCTGGCCGGCCGCTGCTCCTACTCATCACAAAAACACTAACAAGATAACATGTCTGTGTGCGCTCAGTTATTCCATTATTAGGATATTTATTTATAAAAGAATGGACAAAATCACTGGAGTTCTCTTAAAATTTTGTTTACTTGCAGCAGTCAGTTTACAGCACTTCAGCATAAGTACACAAAATGACCGTTGATAGTCTTTAACAGCAGCTTTTTATAGGGAGAAGGAGCCGTCTGGCGAGGTCGGTGACTCGAGTCTGTTCGGTGTGTCCCGTGCCGTCGGCCGTCCGAGGAGCCGTCGGCCTTCATTTGGGCTGACCTGACATGTTCAGTTGGAGACAGGACAGTCGGGACTCACCCGGAAATGGCGAGTGGATGAGCCGCTCAAAATCTGAGGAAAATCTGTTAAACTTACCTTTGTTGATCTGAAATGAAGACAGATTCAGCAACTGCACGGCCTATTTCTCTCTTAAAATGTTTTCAGAAACATGTTTCGGTGAACTATTTTAGTACAGTATGAGATCGTATTCTGAACGAGCCGCCATGACAGTCTGGCTGTGAATTTCCGGAGAAAAAAGAACCACGTGACGCGTTCGTCCAATCAGCTGCCGGTCTTCATTTTCTGGGAAACAATCAAGGGGGTAAGCTTCGCTTCAGAGCTCGAATCTCCTACGGCCCAAATTTTGATGCTACAAAGCACTCACCTCCCGTTTGCATCCCATTGACTGCCATTCATTTTGGCGTCACTTTGACAGCGAATAACTTTACATCTGAAGAGTTTAAAGACTCTATTTGTCCATTGTTTATTTCTAAAGAAACACGACAATGTATAAAAGGCTCCATTACCTTGTACCTCACGTTATGGCTCCGTAGCAGACGTTTTTATAAAAATAGGCTAACGATTGTGTCATAACCACGAGACTTACTGTCTCATAGTAGAGGAATTACCGTATAGTACAGGAGAAGCTCTCAGGCAGTTTGGACTTCTATTAGCTGTTTAAGTTTAATTACTAATGTTAACTATCATTTTAGTGATCAATAATTAGCCTGTGTCTATGTTATCTCCTTACATATACCTACGCTCTCCGTCTCTGCTAGATTGGGAATGATTGAGATTTCTCTTGGCACAGCTACCAGAAGACTTCCAACTTTCAGACAGGTTGCTCACGTCACATCTACGTCTTCAAGCTCAGTTGGAGGCTGCTCAGTAACGCTCAGCCATCACCGGGAAAGTGCTTCTAAAGGCCTTCACTGGTCTCCGTCCAGAGACACGGGATCTGTTGGTCCATTCTTATATACAGTCTATGGAAACAATCAGACTGTTAATGGAAACAATACAGAGCAGCGCCGCCTGCTGCTATGGAAACGTATTACGTTTCGCGCACGCACAGAGCGTACGCTCAAGTCGAAGTCTCCTCAGTGTGTTCTGAGGCATTTTTTGGACCTCAGGGACCCGACTGATCAGTTCGACTGGCTTTACTGCCGACGGTCGGCCCGTCTGGTTGGTGTGTCAGGGCCCTAAGAGAAACTGTCCTGTGGTCAGGCTTGACGTCTCCTCCGCGTGCCCAGCCTTCAGGGGTTTTCTGTGCTTTCCACAAGGTCAGTGATAGTCATGATTATCATGTGAGAAACAGAAATGGATGCATGGTTTCTTATGCAAATAGTCTAGGCAAGAATAGGTTGAAGAAAGCGACAAAACTTTAAAAAAAAGAATGTGAAAATTCAAAAACAGCAACAAAAAAAGCGACAACCTTGTGTCACGTGTCACGTTTCCTAAACCCAACCATCGCTTTCTTCTTTTCCTAAACCCAACCGTCCCGTTGTTGTAGAACTTAGATCGGCCCAAAAAATCAAGCCCGAACCTGCCCGAGCACGTTGGGTCCGAGCCCGGCCCGACACATTAACTGTAATTATGAGCCCGAGCCCGATTTAAACCCAACAATTTTTGAATACGTGGGCCGCTGACGTTTAGAATAATACAACAAGGACGAAGCCTGTAAACTGCTGTTAGTTTATTCAGAATGGAACGGATCGCAAGTGGATCCGAATGAAGAAACGTAAAAAAAAAGAAACAATGATGAACAACATATTGTTGTCACTGCCCATGACTTGTTTAAACTGCTTCCATACCTCCGACTTTCCTCCACACTTGCTCAAAGTTAATTAATCCTGTTGTTCTTTTTTTCTTTACATCTTCAAGCTCCCGGTGTGATGCGTGCGAGAGGAGGAGACTCCGTGCATGACACGTGCTGCATTTTGTAACTGCAGCCTAAATTTTGTACACATTTTTTACTTTTATATAGCCTATATATATATTTATAATTTTTCTGATTATGGCATAGCTATCTCTCCACCCAAATAGGATAATAAGGTAATGAATAAAAAAAAAAAAAAAAAAAGAATTGCTTGATCAAGGGTCCGGCCCGGCCCGAGGATGTGGCGGAAAATAACGGCCCGAGCCCGACCCGAGGTCCGGCCGAATCTAAACTCTACGTTGTTGTTGAATCGTGCTGTGCACGTTTAAAGAATGTGCTGATCATCACGAAAAAAACAAAATAAACGTGTTCTAAACACGAATCGATAGATTAAATTACGTGACCATTTCACAAACTGCCGTGAGACTGGTTTGAACGTTAACCATCTGCTGCAGTAGCTTCAGGGGCAGGCTTACCAAAATTATGAGAGTGTAGTTTGAGTTGGCTTTCCTGTCATATCTACTTTAGTGATTCAAGTTAATGTCATGTTTGAACAGAGAATGACAGTCAAGTAACTGTGTTGTTGTTCCTGGGTTACTCGCATTTAGGGTTGGGTATCGTTTGTTTTTTTTCCGATACCGGTGCCTAAAAGGTGCCTGATCCGATAAAACCGAAAAAAAGAAGGGTACTAAACAACAGTTGGCGACATTTAAGAACAACTTGTTTATTGTTTATCAGAGTGCATTTGATTTCTGAAGGAACTGACTACTGGACTGCTAGATATTAAGTTAAGTACAGACTTTATTTGGGTTTTTTCCCACCAGATGGGAAAAGGGTATTTTACAATAACTTTGAATGCACCGCGAGGCTGTAGGTTACCAGTTTCAGTGAACGCACCGTCTGTGTTTTTCCGACGTCGTCATCTGCTGCGCTGCAGAGCAGACTGTTGAAATACAGTCACACTTTACACTGTTTAACGTTAGCTGTCAGCATTTTAACCCTGTTTAATCCAGCTGCTAGCTAAAAGTAGGCTAACGTTACCTGCTGTTGAGTGTAGTGTAAAGTCAGGCACCGAAATAAGGTACTGAAATTTTCGTTCTTATTCGGTCTCATTACTACCGTTTAGGTCGGAACCGGTGCCCTGTTGGCACCGCGTTTCGGTACCCAACCCTACTCGCAATACAGACAGGGTTAATTTATGGCCAAAATGTTACGTATCCTCGCACTTTTGTAAGTGGGTATATGGAAATTCTTGACCTTTCTTAGTGGGTATATGGCATATACCTGCGTATCACCTAGACTGCACGCCAGTGGTGTAGTCTACGTGATACGCAAGTATACGCAGTATACCCACTAAGAAAGGTCAAGAATTTCCATATACCCACTTAACAAATGCCCAATGACACGCAACAACATACTTTCCATTATATTTGTGATATATTTTGAATTGTCATCTGTTATTTTCTTCTTCACATAGGCTAAATAAAGGGATTTCCACCGTAAATTGGTGCATAAAAGTGTATCCGAATACAGGAAATCTGGCAGGAGGCTGAGGTCCATCAGGACCTCAACCACACGCCACATGAACAGCTTTTTCCCCTCTGCCACTAGCCTTATCAACAAGGCCCGGTACCCATCCTGACTCTCTCCACACCCCACCTCCGCCACTGTACTCTCTCTGCTGTAGCATTCCTTTTTACTACTGTTTAACTTATTTTATTTTTTATTTACATTTATTTTATCGTTATTAATACATACTGTGTGTATATGTTTATACTTATATTGTTTACATTCTTTTTATCCTTCTTATATTTGAGAATGTGTGACATGCACCAACAACAACATGACAAATTCCTCGTATGTGCAAAAAACGTACTTGGCAATAAAGCCCTTTCTGATTCTGAAATGAAAAAACATACAGTGGAGAGAGAGAGAGAGAGAGAGAGAGAGAGAGAGAAGGAGAGGGGGAGAGAGAGCGACGGAGACAGAGACTAGCCAGTCAGAAGCAGAGTATGAGTGCGTGCCCTGACAGTACCTAGGTAAGGACTACTAGCCAGTCAGAAGCAGAGTATGAGTGCGTGCCCTGACAGTACCTAGGTAAGGACTACTAGCCAGTCAGAAGCAGAGTATGAGAGCCCTGACAGTACCTAGGTAAGGACTACTAGCCAGTCAGAAGCAGAGTATGAGGGCGTGCCCTGACAGTACCTAGGTAAGGACTACTAGCCAGTCAGAAGCAGAGTATGAGGGCGTGCCCTGACAGTACCTAGGTAAGGACTACTAGCCAGTCAGAAGCAGAGTATGAGGGCGTGCCATGCTAGCAGCTAGGTGAGCATTATAACGTGTGTTCCAAAGTGACCACGTTTGTCTCTGAAGTAAAGGCTGGACTACAATAGAGCTGTTTGGAGCAGTTGGTGAACAGTGTTTTCTGTTGGAGATGGTAAGTCCCGTTGGGGGGGACTTTGGGCTTTTTCACTTCGTAAACATATAACATGCACAGAAAAGATATATAACACAATAAAGGAAAGGGAAAAAGCCAAAAAGCAGAATATGAGCACTTTAAAGAAAATGATGCCCCTCTTGGTGTGTCCGCTTTCGTAGCCAGTCAGATTTTTATTCAATGATTCTGATTTCGGTGTGTTGAGCGGATCACCGAGCCAATCAGATCTGTCCAAGACCTTTAAAAGTGCTTTCAGACAGTGAGAGGACGCTGCTGCCTCCTTTATTATTTCCAATGTGGCTCGTCTGTGACCATAGTAACAAAGAAATATTATGCAGAAGCTATTTTTGCTTTGATCTCTGTACTCTGAGTTATACACCTCCTCACCAGCTGTGAGCAAACATATCAATTAACAAACACAGTTTCAGCTCACAGCTTTGATTATCTGATCCGAGCTAATAAACCGTGTTTATAACACAACTTATCATGTCGTGTTTCTAAGCATTTCCTCTATTTTAAGCTGCAATCTGCTCCATTACACCACGTAATGAGCTTACAGTAGGTGGAAAGCAGCAGCCTGTGGTGCATAGTAAAGGATAGGTTAGTAGGAAAAGCTAAAAGGGCTCTGCATCAAAAGCTTATGCATATAAATGAACATAAGCTCAATTGTGTAAACACTTAAAAATCTTTGTTTTCTGTAACTTAAGTTAAGCTGATCTGTTTTCACCCCGCCCATCAAAGAATCAGAATCAGAAAATTGATAAGCAGAATCAAAATCAATATAATTCAAATGATTCCCAGCCCTAAAAAATTGTCAGGGTTGGGGACAGAAGGCGCAGACTGGAGTTGGTGCAAAATAGTCTGTTTATAACTGTCCGTCCACACCGCGGCCGACTTGATCTTCTAAAGATACAGGAAGTCATTCATTTTCAATGGAAGCTGCTTCTCTCAGCTGCAAGGAGCGGAAAATCTGTCGGCATCGCGTTTTGGGCGTTTTGAGCGACCAGAGCGTCAATCAGAAAGTTGAAAGTAGGTCAACTTTATGGTAATGAGCTATGACGCGGTTCAGCGGCAACCAATCAGAATATAGACGTCCTTCACGCTGGCTGATTCCAGAGAAACATACGATGTAAACTTTGGTTCCTACCAAAACATTAGTTCAGAGAAAAAGGAGGAGAAGCTCATCATGGCCGTTGCTGGGTTCCCTATCATTTATGATATTTGCGTATAGGGACCAGTTAACGTTACCTGCCGGTCACATGGTCTCTAAACAGTCCGCTCACGGTGAAGTCCTGCACGGATCAACAGCTGGCGGCTGCTCGCTCTGCCTGCACGCTGCTGCGGTTCAGCGGCTAACGAGCGAGCTAACTGCTAACAGACACCGCTGCGACCAACAACCAATACACATTCTGTCATTATATATGTCATTTATAAAAGGTTCCTAGTGTCAGTGTATTGGCCGTGCAGTGGCTGCTTGATCTTTTTCCATGATGAACATAGAATGCTGCTACGTCAGAGCGGCCAAAGCCTCAAA